>NC_135415.1:10583398-10680898 GCF_051991245.1 Festucalex cinctus | reverse complement strand
GTACTACGGCTGTGTCTCTTAGTTTATAATATAAGTACATTTGTTTTTATTTATTTATTTATTTATTAACTGCTGAGTGGTTGTCAATAAAACATACAGGAAAGGAGTGGAATGCTCGACATCTGTCCCATTGACAATTTTTCATATGAAATGTTAAATTGTGAATGAGGAAAAAATAATGAGCCCAGTTGGCGTGAATTTTTAGAGGAAGTTGAAATGGAAACGATGTGAATCGGATGTTGTAAAATGGGACTTGAAAGTGTACAAAAAAAAATAAAAAATCAGAAAACATAAGTGTGAATGCTTGCAGCATTGATACAATTTTATGTACGTTAAGGTGCATACTTTGCTTCACTTGAGCTAATAGGAGCGAATGACAATGAGAAAAAAAAAAAAAAGCAGCACCTGCATGTTTTTAATAAGCTCCCCTCGCACCTCAGGCCGTCGTCGCGAGCACCTTAATTGGCCGGAATGCAATAACCGGGGATTAACCTCTGACCCTGGCAGACATTCTCGGAGCCGCCGAGAGAACGAGAGCTGACATCCACGCTCATTACGGCCCCGACCGACTGCCAGCTCATGAATATGCATGCTGGCGCCTGCAGAGGAGGCGGAGCCTTGGCGGAACCATGCGCTCGTGCCCGACATCGGAGTTGACGGTAATGGCTCACTTTCAACGTGCCGGCCCACATCAGCACAAAGCGCGGCGTTACCTTCGCTTTAAGTGGATGATACGGCCGCGGGAAAACAAATGGCGGCAAAGCGCTACTTTTGTCGAAATCAAGCTCCTCATCTCATGTTCATATAATTCCTTGACAGCAAGATGCCGCCAGTATAGAGACTAAGAGAATGTTTGTTTTTTTCAAGGGCTGATACTGATTCCGATTATTAGAAGTCAAGGAGGCCGATAACCGATATTTGAAGCCGATATTCATTTTTTTATTACAGTATTTTCATTTCTTATTATTATTTTTCATTATTCAGTAAAAGGGGGGTAAAAAAGTTGTCAAAATGTTTTAAAACACAAATGTCGATCTTGACTTTGTTGTAATGATTTAAAGCGTTAATGCTTATTGAACAAATGTAAAAAAAAATTTTAATCTGAGACAATATACTTCATTTTAAATGTTGTATTATTTTATTATTTATTTATCATTTGTTTTATATTATTATTATTATTATTATTATTAATATTATTATTATCTATTTTGTTATTAATTTCTTATGTTATTGATTAGTAATCAAGGAGGCTGATAACCGATATTTGAAGCCGTTATTTATTTGTCAATATTTTTTTATTATTTTTCATTATTCAGTAAAATGGGATAAAAAAATGTTTCCAAAATATTTTAAAATACAAATTCCGACCTTGACTTTGTTGTAATGTTTTAAAGCGTTAATGCTTATAGAACAATTTTTCAAACTTTTCAAAATGTAGAAATTTTTTTCTTAGACAATATACTTCATTTTAATTTTTTTTTTATTATTTTCTTATTTGTTATTTAATTTATATTATTTTTTTTATTTTTCATTATTATTATTATTATTATTATTATTATTATTATTATTATTTATGTATTATTTATTTATTATTTTATTGATTATTAGTAGTCAAGGAGGCCGCAGTCAAATGGGGGTAAAAAATATTGGCGTTAAAAATGTTTTAAAATACAAATGCTGATCTTGACTTTGTTGCAAATGTTTTAAAAAGCGTTAATGCTTATTATCTGAGATAATGTACTTCATTGTCATTTTTTATTATTTTTTTATTTATTTTAGGTTATATTATTATTATTAGTAGTAGTAGTAGTAGTAATTTGTTTATTTATTTATTTATCTATTTATTATTTTACTGATTATAAGTAGTCAAGGAGGCCGATAACCGGTATTTAAGATGATATTCATTTGCAGTAAATTGGGAATAAAACAATATTATCTGAAAATGTAAATAAATACTTTCCTGAGATTCAAACGGTTTTAGATTGACCTTTTATTGGCCGTCAGATTTTGTAAAAAGGCCAATTCCAATATTCGTTAAAATGCCCGATATTTTCTTGTCTTCTTCTTTCATTTACTGTCACATTTTGAATTTTTACCATTTTGTTGATATGAATTGTTAACATTTTAAAGAGTGATCTTATAAACTTGCCATTTGATTGATTTTGTCCTATATCGTAAGGGCATTTCTAAACCAATCTCATTGTAACTTGTGAACAATCACAATAAAGATTTGAATTTGAATTTGTATTGTCGCCGATAATCGGTCTATCCCTACTCCACCTCATCAAGTCCCCGGATAACTTTGGAAGGTGGAAAGCAAGTTTATGGCGCTCCACGTGGAAACTCGCCGGTCGACTTGATCCGTCCGCTTCATCGGCGGATCGGAAACAGAGCCGCCGGGCTCCCCCGGGGGGCGCTAATCAATCCTCGCCCTCGCGAGCCGCAAATGGCATTAGCGGACCTGCGCGGAAGCTGCTTCTTCCTGATTAGCCGGCAGTGACGGCCCCCCTGATCCCACGCTCAAATCTGATCAGAGCTCGCAGCGGACGCTGCAAAAAACGGGCCCCCGAGACGCTTCTCGACGGGGCCCGACTTATCTTATCTTGCAGCCGTCCTTCTTCTTTGTTCGCAGACTGATTGGACTCTGCGGGAACATGAGTGGCCCAAAGCTAAAAAAAAAAAAAAAAAGGTGGAGCCGGAAACTTTGGAGACCAAATCGGCCAAAATTGTCTACACCAGTTAAACAGGAGTGTGACGATATATCGATATCGTGATAAATGGTCATACTGTCTCCCGATAGATTATCGATACGCCTATGCAAGTATCACAATATTTGTAGTTAATACACAGCCACTAGAACAACTCCATTGTTCATGACTTATTGAACAATGAATTGGTGGGCCACTAGGGGGAGCGCCTCCTAAGAGTGGCGGGGAAATGGACGCATGTCTTCAGGCGAAGAAGACTCATCAACTTTTTTTTTTTTTTTTTTTTTTTTGTTTGTTTTTAATTACTTTTCAGGGTGGTTCTGTTTGTTCTTATTTATGTAAAAAAAAATGTAATTTTAATTTAGTTCAAGGTTATTTTAGTTAACTAAAATAAAATAAAACTCAAACTAAAATTCAAAAAACAATTTCGTTAACGAAATAAAATAAAAGCGGAAATGTTTTTAAAAAAAACAACAACAAAAAATAAAAATAACTGAAAAAAAAAAAACAAATTCAAAAAACAATTTCGTACACAAAATAAAATAAAAGTGGAAATGCTTTTTAACTCTTTGACTAGCAACCATTTGACTGGAGCAACCCCCCTCGATACCAGCCGTTGTCCTAGATTTTGGCTGATCTTGCAAGGCCCACAGAATATTGAGTTCGAACGCTATTTAAACATAGGACATACCAAAAGAAAGATTAGACTCTCTTCTTTTGACAGAAAAAAAGTATATTTCTATCTTATTCCGTTCTGGAGTTATCAGTGTTTGAATATGGCTAGGTTTTGTGAAAAAGTCCCATGTTTGACCAAGAAATGGGAGAAAAGGGGCTTTTTGTAAAAACAGACATTTCAAGCACAACTTTGACTTTAACACTGCTATTTTCTTCTGTGAGAGCTCAAACATCTAAAAAAAAAAATAAAAAATTCGGGGCCAAGTTAAAAAAAACAAAAAACAAAAACGGTGGCCGATTAAAAATAAATAAATAAATAAATAAATAAATAAATAAATAAACAAAACATGCAGTTGATTTAAAAAAGATAAAGAATAAGCGGCCAATTAAAAAAAATAAAATAAATCGGAGGACGATTAAAAATAAATAAATAAATAAATAAATAAATAAATAAATAAATAAATAAATAAATAGGCGGCCAATTTAAAAATTAAAAAAAAAGAATCAGTGGCCAATTTAAAAAAACAAAAACAAATTGCGGACGATTAATGATAAATAAATAAGTAAATAAATCATTAAATCAGCGGCCAATAAAAAAATAAAAATAAATCGGAGGACGATTAAAAATAAATAAATAAATAAATAAATGCATAAATAAATAAATAAATAAATAAATAAAAAGGCAGCTGATTTAGAAATAAAACAAAGAATCAGTGGCCAATTTAAAAAAATAAATAAAAAAATCAGCGGACGATTAAAAATAAATAAATCAATCAATTAATAAATTTGCGGCCGATAAAAAATAAATAAATAAATAAATAAATAGGCAGCCGATTAGAAGAAAAAAAAAATCGGCATCCGATTAATCGGTCAGGCCCCGGTGGTCACTTACTTTGGCGTGTGCGCGTCGTCCAGTCGGTTGCCTAGCTGGAACTCGTGCGACTTGCTGCGATGCAGCGCGGTGAAGCCCGGCAGCAGGTGAATGAGCTTGCGGCCGGGCGGCGGCGGCGTGCCCGGCGCCTTCAACTTGTTCCTGCGCCGGACGGGCGGCGTGCCCGGCGGCGTCATGGTGTTGAAGACCAGCGGCGTCCGGGGGGGCGCGTGGGCCGCGTGCCTCTGACGGGGCGAGGGCGGCAGCGAACGCCGGCCGCCGTCCGGGGCGGGCGCGTCCACAGTCAGCCGCTCGGCATACGGCGCGCGCCGCTTGGACTCGGACTGAACGTTGGGGCTCTGCGACGACTGCGAGCGGATCCACTGGCCGGCCTCCGGCTGGCGCACTGGCGTGTTCTCCTTGCCCGACTCGGACGTGGGCCACTGGATGGACCAGTCCTGCTTGGTCTGGCTCCCTGTGGGCGACACCGCCACAATTTCCCTTTTGTTTTGTTTTTTGCATCATTTGCATAAAGTTCCACTGATGGCGAAGCGGAATGAGATCAAAATTGGAAACAAAAAAATGGATACTGTCCGCCAGTCGAATCGGCAAAATGGTGTCGACTCGTTATTGTTTGGTAGCAAACTGCCAAATGTTGCATTCCTATAACATGGTAGGCGCCCGTCAAAAATGATATACACTATATTGGAAAATCATGCGATATAGTTGCTGAATAGCAATATCGATATTATTGCAATATTTAACATGTACCTAAGGAAATGACATTTTCCAATGAAAGAATTTCATTTTTTCATGCAGCAAACTAAGCAAACTCATTGTATTCTTCGTTAATTAATTATAATTAGCTCTCGATAATGTTCAACTATTGGATGGCGGTGCACATTTTAGTTAACAGCTGACTGGTCAAATTCAGATAAAAGCATCAAATTCCATATGAAACTTACTGCATGTCTTTGTGATATGCATATTGCACAGACCAATATTGCGATATTGTTATTTTTTGGATATATTGTGCAGCCCTAATTCTGAATTAAAATAGAATTTTAAAGGCTGAATTTTTTCTATCTTAGTTTTCTTGAAATGACTCGACATGAATTGAAAAGTATTTTCTTATATTTATGAAAGACCTCACTTATTGCTCTAATTTATATTTACAATTAGTGAATTAGAATTGTGAAAATATTTTCATCTCATCATTGCTGATTTCAATGTTTCTGTCTTAAATTATTAATGTATTAATTATTTTTTTAATTTCTTATTTATAAATAAGTACATAAATAATATACATATATAAATAAATAAACTAAGTAATTAATATAAATAAGTATAAATATATCTTGATCAATACTTCTTAAATGTCCTTGACATTTAAGAAGAATTGATGTTCCATAATGAATCGATATCAGATTGAAGTGAGTTGAATCGAGAAAAATCCAAATCTAATCGAAACTGGACTCTTGCAAATTGAATCGAATCGATCGAGGAAATTAGAATCGAAAACCAGCCCTAATAATATACAGCAATAAAACTGTGTCCAGCCATAAAATGGTACAAAATACTGAAAATTGTGTTCAAGAGCAGAGATGGTAAGTAACAAAGTACAAATACTTCATTATTTGACTTGAGTAGTTTTTTTCAGTACTTTGAACTTTCCTGAGTATTATATTTATGTATTTATTTTATTATATTTATCTTTTTCACTTTTGTGTTAAGAGTATGAAG
The DNA here is from genome assembly GCF_051991245.1 of Festucalex cinctus. NCBI lineage: Eukaryota > Metazoa > Chordata > Actinopteri > Syngnathiformes > Syngnathidae > Festucalex > Festucalex cinctus. Next base: position 10,674,901 of record NC_135415.1, on the reverse strand, counting down.
ACTTAGAAAAAATATATATTTTATTGTAGATTTTAAACAGGAAAAAAAATTAGGGATTCATCCTGAGTTAACGATTGATGCAATTAATTACTACTAAAAATTTTAGATGCCTGAAACCCCTAACTTTTATTCATCAGGTCCATTTCAGAGCCTGTACTTTTGTACTTTTACTTCAGTAATTATTTGAGTACTATGGCCAAAGTTGTTTTTTGACACAACTAATTGTACTTTTACTCAAGTCGAGAATGTCAGTACTTTCCCATCTCTGTATAAATACACAATTTGAGTGAGAATAGACACTGTATATCAGTCACATGAGGGAGAGCAAAAAATAAATAAAAAAATCAGGCGAACACATTTCAGAAAATGTCGGATGTCAGTCAAATGGTAAAAACAAAATGTTTTATAGCAGTCATGTGATATCGAGCAGTAAAATGTTGAAAAGCGGATGAAATTTCCTTGCATGAAATGCGCGTTGCGGCTTCTCTTTGTGATTGATGAGCGCGCATGCTCGGCGTGACGGCAGGCGGGCCGGCGGCCAATGGGATGATGAGGATGGTGCCGAGACCACCGTGACACCAGCGGCAAAACATACTTTACCTGCGTTGCCGTGCAACTTATCCTCCTCAAGTTGCTCTTCATAAGAAGACATACAAGAAGAAGAAGAAGAAGAGAGAAGAAATCCATCTCCACTTCCAAAAATAAGAAGGCTGTCAAGACCTTGATTTTGTCTTCTCATTTTCGTGTTTTGAATATTTCTTAGTTTAAGACCCCTGGCATTTTTTTTCTTTTTTTTCTCCCTTTTCCCTTACTGTTATTGTGTGATCGTTGTGTACTAGCTGTGATGATGATTATTGTTTGTTTAATTGGCTTTTGATTTCAATTTAAATAAAGCAATTAAAAAAGAGAAGAAGAAGAAATAGAAGACCTAGAAGAAGAAGAAAAGAAATAGAAGAAGAACAAAGAGTAGAAGAAGAAGAAGAAGAAGAAGAAGAAGAAGAAAAAACTAGAAGAAGAAGAAGAAGAAGAAGAAGAAATGGAAGAAGAGTTCGCTCGGCTGTATATTTCAATGTTTCTGTAAGCCTGTAAGCTTCATTTGTTGACAAATAAATGTTTGAAAAAAAGAAAAAAAATAGAAGAAGAAGAAGAAGAAGAAGAAGAAGAAGAAGAAGAAGAAGATGAAGAAAAAGAAGAAGAAGAAGAAGACGAAATAGAAGAAGAGGAAGAATAAAAAGAAGAAATCTAAAAAGAAGAAATAGAAGAAGAAAAATAGAAGAAGAAGAATTTTTTTTTTCTTTTATTAATTCCAAAATCAACAGACATCCAAATCAAACTGAGCACGCAGAACAGAACCATGCCGTCGAACCAGACAATAACAAAAAAGAAAGAGAAGAAAAGAAAAGAAAAAAAACACTCAAAAAGGTCTAATCAGACAATAATTCCTTCAAGTTATTAAATACCAGCAAGGCTTGCTTTGTCTTAACCCTTCCTAATGTCCTTGCAAACCCTTCAATTTCCTTATAAAAAATCAAAAACAAAGGTCGACATTTACAAAAGCTACACCTGTGAACAAACTGTTTTGCAATTATTATCAAAGTATTGAGCATCATTTCATTTTTTCTGTCCTGTATTACTATCCCAAACTTAATATTCTTGAAATCCAGTGTGAGTGAATCTGAAGTGAATCTTTTTTCTATTGTTTTGTTTGACAGCACGGTCCTGTTTGATTTGGATATTTGTTAATTTTGGAATAAATACATTTAAAAAAGAAGAAGAAATAGAAGAAGAAGAAGAAATGAAATTGAAGGGTATGCAAGGACATTGAGACCAAGCAAACCTTGTTGGTGTTTAATAACTTGAAGAAATTACTGTCTGATTAGACTTTTTTGAGGGTTTTCTTCTTCTTCTTCTTCTTCTTCTTCTTCTTCTTCTTCTTCTTTTTTGTCTATTGTCTTGTTCGACAGCACGGTTCTGTTTTGTGTGCTCGGTTCATTTTGGATGTTTGTTGACTTGGGAATTAATAAAAAGAATTTAAAAAAAAGAAGAAGAAGAAGAAGAAGAAGAAGAATTAAAAGAAGAAAGAAGAAGAAATAGAAGAAGAAGAAGAAGAAACAGAAAAAGAATAAGAAAAAATAGAAGAAGAAATAGAAAGAGAAGGGAAAAAAAGAAGAAAAAGAAGATGAAGAAAAAGAGGAAGAAGAAGAAGAAGAAGTTAATCATTGTTCATAGAGGATCAAGAAAATACACCTGTGAGAATTTGTATCTTGCCCGCCACATGTATCCACTCGCTTCAAGAGTTACAACACGGTGACAATTCGAATCGTTTGACTTTTTGACTTTTGTTAAGTCAATGAGTTTGAATTAATTTGTTGTTTTTTTTTTTTTTTTAAACGCTTTATTTTAGTTTATTATGATTAGTATTCATTTAATCACATATATATGGAGTGTCTGTAAAGTGCAAGATTATGGAGTCAGTATCATGCCAAAACCCCGTAAACACAAAAAACGTGATCTACGCGCACAAAACGCCGTCATCATCCCCACGGATGCTCGTTTCCATCAACCAAGTGCATGCGTGATTATTATTATTATTTATTTTTTTTGCGACGTCTCGGAGGAGCGACGAGCATCAAACGCAAAACTTCAAACACAAAATCAACACCGGCAGCATCGAATCAACTCCAACAAAAATAGAAAAAAAGAAACGTATAAAAGGTCTTGCTGGAGTCTGTGAACTCGGGGTGACAAAGACGCCGACGGCTTTTCCACATTTGTTTGACGGTTGTTTATCATTTAGTCACATTAATAACACGTTTATTTTTGGATTGGAATTTTTTGCTGCCGCTAAAGTCAAAAATGACATTTAGCTGCAACCCCAGGCTCAAACTGGCTGCTAACTTCACTTAGCATTACATGCTAGCATGATATATCGAATTCGCGATAATTCGTCATACTTTGTCTACCAATAGATTATGGATATGCCCACGCCAAGTACCGCAATATTTGTAGTTAAAGGGATACTTCACTTATTTAAGTCCGTTATAGCAATAAAAAAGTTACTATTTTGTCAATAATTAATTTGATACTTACATTATTTTTTACGTACAATTAATGCTTGAAAAAAAAACTAAAAATTGCCACTTGTTTGGTCATGTGACAATTCACAAGCAGAGCTGTGACTGGTTACCTGAGCCCTGAGCACATTGCAAAAATAATTTAGACTTTAGAAAGTCGCAAATTTGCGGAAAAGAAAAACTCGGAAATTTGCACAAAAAAAACTTTAAAATTTGCCACTTTAGAAAGTCGCACATTTGTGGAAAAAAAAAAAAAAAAACTTGTAAAAATTTGGAAAATTTGCGAGTTTATAAAGTGGCAGATTTGCCACTTTATAAACTCGCAAAAAAATGGCTCCAAACGATTACTCGCTTATTAAAATAAGAACTTTTCGAATCAATTAATTTTGACAGCTCTAGCGACGTCTTCTTGTGTCTTTTCTGAGGGTCACCTGATGGACGCCCCGCCCACCAAACTTCGCATCGCCAAAGTTGAAACAAGCCGAATCCGGTTGCTAAGGTTTCGATAATCGAACGTGGGATTCCATTTCCGCATTCAAACGGGCTGAGAATTTCTCCAGAAAAAAACAGAAAGCTGATGAAAAACAGCCGCACGTCTCGAACCCGCGTCACGTTTCCCCACTCGGTGATGTATGAATGACTCGTCTCCAATTAGCGAGCTTTTCAACTCGATGAGGAAGGCGAGAAGAAAAAAAAAGTTGAGAGGAGGTTGTTGAAAGTAAACGAGTGTCAGGTGACGGCAGAAATAATGTGGAAGAAAATGTCACGCTCTTTTTTTTTTGCAGGTTTTTGTCAGGTTGGCACCAGACAAGCCTCCCCATTGGTTGCCTGGCAACTGGATGGCAAACTGACATTTAAATGTCTTCTTTTTTTTTTTTTTTTTTTTTTTTTTTTTGTGTTACTGAGCTAACATGCAGATATGCCTCAATCATATCCGGATGACGATGAAGCGGTTCAACTTGAAAAACAACCGCTTCTGTTTTCTGAAGATGGAAGCCAATGAAAACAGCAAAGGACTCACAGTGGAAACTTGTGGGACACCAAACGTTACGTTAAACACGTCAATTCATATGGCACATTTTCGTCCAACCTCTTTTGTTTTTTTGCTTGACATACTTATAATTAGAAATTGATTGATGTGTTTTTTGTTTTTTTTCAGGGCCGATAGCGATGCCGATTATTAGTAGTCAAGGAGGCCGATAATCGATATTTGAAGCCGATATTCATTTTCAGTAAAAGTAAAATAAAGTAAAAGTATATATATTTTTTTTAGAGGGCGGGGGAAATATTCCGTGAAGAAAACTTTGAAGAAAAATTTGCCACTTTGGCAAATTTGTGGGACAAGAAAAAAAACTTGCAAATTTGCCACTTTTAGAAAGTGGCAAAATTTGTGAAAAAAAAAACTTGCAAATTTGCCGCTTTAGAAAGTGACAAATTTGCGGAAAAAAAACTTGCAAATTTGCGAGTTTAGAAAGTTTAGAAAAAAAAATTGACAATTTGCCACTTTATAAAGTGACAAATTTTCAGGAAAAAAAAAGTTGCAAATTTACCACTTTGCAGAAAAAAAAAGAAAAAAAACTCGCAAATTTGCAGGGATAGAAAGTGACGAATTTGCAGGGAAAAAAAACTGCTAAATTTGCAAGTTTAGAAAAAAAAACTTGTAAATTTGCCACTTTAGAAAGTCGTAAATTTGCAGGGAATAAAAAAAAACAAATTTGCAACTTTCTAAACTTGTATTAACTCATATTAATCGCACTTTTTTTTGACCGCACTTGAGCCTTGAACGTAACCGCGGATGGTTACATTGAAGGCTGTGCAGGTCAGTGATTAGGTCAATGCACGGCATTTCCTACGCCTGTTGTCCCAAGATGAGCGGGGTGACTCCAGTTGGTGTGCTCGGTGCTAAATTTCGCTTTAAAAAACACCCCGACGGGACTTTAGATAAAACAAAAGTAATTTACATTTAATGAATTAATAATTGCTGAATTGCACCCAATTGATATGATGCTGTTACGTTTTGAGCAATGCACGCTTGCATGCAAATTGCATACATGCATTTAATCAATGTTTAATCACATGTTAATGTTAATGACATTCAGATGATAAAATGTGTTAATGTCAAAATATTGCGGTATTTTGTATTTTATCTTACGCAAGTAATATAAAAAAAATAAAATAAAATAAATTAGCTGATTAATCGTGATTAATCAAAATTTAAAAGTGTGATTGATCAGATTAAAATTTTTAATCGTTTGACAGCACTAATATATATATATGGCCCTAATATGCCGTCGTAGGCATCAAATTCCCATCTTTTTTTTTTTTTTTTATAATGCAAAATGCCTATCTTGACTTTGTTGTAATGTCTTAAAGCATTCATGCTTATTGAAAAATATTTCTGACTTTTCAAAATGTAGAAGTTTTTTTTTCCTTTAATCTTAGACAATATAGGCCTACTTCAAATTAAAAAAAAATGTTCAGGGAGGTCGCAAGGTTATCAGTATGTCTTTAAAAGTTAATTGGAAACTTAAAAGGAAATAGCAGAGCTCTTTTCTTTAAAAAAAAAAAAAGAAAAAAAAAAAAAGAAAAGGAAGCCATGCCTGAAAATTGACTGTATTGACGCCTGTCCAAGCCGTTGAAGTCAGTGGGCGGCCATCTTGCTCCTCCAACCATGCTCACAGCTCACTGAGTGACAAATGAATGCGAATGTAGCTCATTTGGGTTTGTTAGGGTTTTGTTAGGGTTCGTGAAACATTTCAAAAGATCTTGGCCGTGAAAAATTGTCTGAATATGTTCCAAATTTGTTTACAACAACTCAAAACTGCCTGTGAACATCTTACTATTCCTGATGAAAACCCCAAATTCGCTACGTTCGCAAAGTATTCATTGCTCAGTGAGATACATACCAGCTTTCTCAGCCTTCAGATTTAAAAAAAAAAATGGCCGATGCCGATATTTGGCACTTTTGACAAATATCCCGGCTGATAATCGGTCTATCCCTAATTTCGATACTGCTAATATATCGGATGGTATGGCATGGCAAGAAACGTTTCTTGGGAGCAGCAATATGATCGCCTGGCCACCTCAAAAGTCTTGGCCTATCCAGTCAACAGACTAGGAAGTAACTTGGGTGACTTTTTTCAGCAAATAATGGAGGATCACTTCTAAATCAGCCACAAGGGGTGTGCGTGTGGGTGTGTGTGTGGGGGTGTGTGTGTGTGTGTGTGTGTGGCAGCTGCTTGGTAAAAGTATGAGTCATCATGGTGTTTTTGCGGCCGGCGGAGCGCAGCTCTGTCCCAAGAGCGGAGAATTCCATTAGTTTCCATCCTGCAGCCATCACGCCAGCCAGCTGCAATGCAATGCCCGCCGTCGCTTTCTCGTCCTCTTAAAGCCGTGTCTAATCCGGCCCGATTGTAACCCACACGTTTTATATAAGCAAGCCCTCCACTATGAGTCACACTGTAGACAGGGGGCAAACATCTCACACGGACATAATCTGTAATCCTCGGATTCGGAAAGGCTTCAATGGGAGCCGGATTCGTCCTTTTGAGCGGATCAAAAAAAAAAAAAAAAACGAACCAAATGCACTCCACAACTTGATTGTGCTTCCCAAATGCTCACATTTTTAGAGAGAGCAATTGAAAATTCAATCGAAATGATTTGATTGACAATGATTTCCGATTCATTTTATAGAGGAGGAAAGAATCGTCACGATCTACTCCAGTCTGACTCGCTAATGCTAATGCTAATTAGCGCGACAATGATTTCTGCTTCATTTTATAGATGAGGAAAGAATCATCACGATCTACTCCAGTCTAACTCGCTAATGCTAATGCTAATGCTAATGAGCGCGACAATGATTTCCAATTCATTTTATAGACAAGGAAAGTATCGTCACGTACTGCTCCAGTCTAACTCACTAATGCTAATGCTAATGCTAAGGAGCGCGACAATGATTTCCGCTTCATTTTATTGATGAGGAAAGAATTGTCACGATCTACTCCAGTCTGACTTGCTAATGCTAATGCTTATTAGCGCGACAATGATTTCCGCTTCATTTTATAGATGAGGAAAGAATCGTCACAATCTACTCCAGTCTAACTCACTAATGCTAATGCTAATGCTAAGGAGCGCGACAATGATTTCCGCTTCATTTTATAGATAAGGAAAGAATCATCACGATCTACTCCAGTCTAACTCGCTAATGCTAATGCTAATGAACGCGACAATGATTTCCGCTTCATTTTATAGAGGAGGAAAGAATCGTCACAATCTACTCCAGTCTAACTCACTAATGCTAATGCTAATGCTAAGGAGCGCGACAATGATTTCCGCTTCATTTTATAGATAAGGAAAGAATCATCACAATCTACTCCAGTCTAACTCGCTAATGCTAATGGTAATGCTAATGAGCGCGACAATGATTTCTGCTTCATTTTATAGATGAGGAAAGAATCATCACGATCTACTCCAGTCTAACTCGCTAATGCTAATGGTAATGCTAATGAGCGCGACAATGATTTCTGCTTCATTTTATAGATGAGGAAAGAATCATCACGATCTACTCCAGTCTAACTCGCTAATGCAAATGCTAATGAGCGCGACAATGATTTCCACTTCATTTTATAGAGGAGGAAAGAATCGTCACGATCTACTCCAGTCTGACTCGCTAATGCTAATGCTAATTAGTGCATCACATTTATCCCTCAAAAGAACAGCAATTCATACAAAAACTCTTCAGAAATGTATACAGAGAAGTATCTTAATATTACTCACCAGCATATGTTCTTCCTACACTGCCAAAAAACAACTTTTATGAGAATAGCTTTGTGACTTTTTTCTTCTACTCTCTATTGTGGCTACAACTCAGAACACGCGGAACCACACTGCCCCCTAAGTGGCCAAATCGGGTACAACATGAACAGACAAGGGCAAGATAGTAAATAATTGAAATAAAATCGATTTTGGGACATTAAAAAAATTGTTTCTGAATCGTACTAAATGAGAATCTCGATTCTTCTGAGAATATATATATATATATATATATATATATATATATATTTTTTTTTTTTTTTTTTTTGGCACACCCCTGGTAAATACCATAGCTCTCTATAGTTTTCTAAAGTAAATATTTTTTTCACCAAAATTTCAAAATACCTGAAATCATAAACTTTCACATTTCTTTATTTTAATGTTAAAAAAATGGTTCAGAAGTTTCCCAGGGTCATCTCTTATAAAGTCAATTGAAAATATCCCTGAGATTTTTATTGGCCTTTTATTGTTTTAATATTGCTGATTATGGCTTTTTTGTTTACTTGGTCTGAGGAAATATTCTAATATTTTGAGATAGGATATTTGAGTTTTATGAAGCTGTAAGCCATAGTCAGCAATAATATTAAAATAATAAAAGTCTTGCAATATTTCAGTTGATTTGTAATGAATCCAGAATGTATGGCATTTTTGCTTATTTAATTGCATTACAGAAAATAATGAACTTTATCACAATATTCTAATTTTCTGAGACAGTCCTGTATATTTAAATACAAAACGTGCTTCGTTTTTAAAACATTGCTAGCCTAGCAAGAACAGGAAGTCATCAAATGCTAACAGGAAGTTAGCATCGACTAACATGCCTTGTGAAAATTAAACTGCACTCAAAAACTAGCCACCAGAGGGTGCTGCAACTGCACGAATGGAAATCAACCTGACTTTTTTTGAACAGATGTGCTGCTTTTAAATATCATAACAAGACGACGATGACGATATATTGTGGCAGTTTTAATATTGCGATATCACCGATATTGCCATTTATCGTTACGCCCCTAGTTACTATGCACCGCATGACGATGATAATGTTGTCAGTTGCTATGCAGTTGCTACAGTCCCGTATTACACTTTTAGCGAGTGTCATTAAAATTGTTTAGATGTGCATTATTATTATTATTATTATTATTATTATTATTATTATTATTATTATTATTATTATTATTTCGACATACTCGGGTGTCAATACGACGCAGGGGTTCCTAATGTTGTGTCCAGTGGGCGTATGTCCACCCGGTGATTAGTAAGAGGACATTGACCTTTCGGCCTTCTTTTTTTTTTTTTTTCTTTTTTTTTTTTTTTTTTTATTGAATTCCATGCATGAGCCAAGCCCAGATGACTTTTAGCGGCCATGTTCAGTCATTCGTTTAACGACCTTCTGGTGCCATCGCCTTTAACGAGCGAGTGGGAGGCCCTCCGTTTCTCGGATCGTTCCAAAAAGCGGACGGATTCAAAAAGATTGGTGATGATGATGATGATGATGGCGTGACGGTGCTAAAAAGCTCCAATTCCTGCCAAATGAGGCATCGATGGAGGCTTGCAGGAATACTTAAATTGTTGACTTGATGAATTATTTCACTTCAGAAGATTCTGCTGAAAATGAAACTGGAGATGATTGAGGGTGGGTTGCCATTTTGTTTTTGATGTTAGAACAATGTCAAGTTGACACCAAAAAGTGACAAAGTTGTCCACGAGTACGACTTGAATGTTTAATTAAGCTTTGAAAGTCTCTCGTGTGGGCTCAACATTACACAATTGTAGCGATACTCTACTGCCCCCTTCTGAACATCTTGTGGCATTGCAATTGCATTTGCAGGCCTGGTCTTTGTCGCCCCCCGCTGTCTCAACGGAGAAGGACAGCATTGAACTCAGACGGACAAACAAACAAACAAAAAAAATCTCAACAAAAACTCCAAAAATAAAATGTTTTTGTTTGTTTTTCAGGTCACCGCTAATTAAAATACAAATGTTATATAACCACGATGGACGTATTGATTGAAATCTATTTCGGAAAGTGTTGTGGAGGCGGAAAGTAAACGACTCAAGGGCTAATGGAAAGCAGGTGCGTCTGCTAATTGTTGGCAATTAGGAGGCCGATGTCATGGCAACGTTGCACTTCAACCACCTCCGCTCCCGAGGGGAGCCAATTACAATATTCAAATCATCATCTTCATCATCCAAACCCAGGTGTGAAAGTTGAACAAGCCCCCCGAAAAAAAAAAGAAAAAGAAAAGTTATTTTGTTCAAATGTATATTAACTTGTACATTTATGTTTCCAGAATTATTATTTACACATCCCTACTTTGTGTGTGTGTGGGGGTGTGTGTGTGTGGGTGTGTGTGGGTGTGTGTGTGTGTGGGGGTGTGTGTCTGTGTGTGTGGTGGTGTACAAGTATCTAAGTTGATGTGTCGAATCTGCTGCTCAGCGTCATTCACTTCCATTTACCGAATTAGTGCTAGTCAGCTGATAGGGGATCAGGAAGTGTTGGCGCTTTAAATCGAACAATGTACATAACTTTCCCAAAACATATCAACCCATATCACCCAAAACAAAAGAGACACACTTTACATTTATGTTTCCAGAATTATTATTTACACATCCATACATATTTATTTCTTTATTTATTATGTAAAAGTATGTAAGTTGATGTGTCGAATCTGCTGCTCTGCGTCATTCACTTCCATTTACCTAAAGTCATTGCTAGCTTCTGATTGGTTAGTGCTAGTCAGCTGATAGGAGATCAGGAAGTGTTTTTCTTTTTTTTTTCTTTTTTCTTTTTTTTTGTGCACAAACGTTTCAAACATAATTATTGAATAAATAATAATACAAAACAATGTAACAGCCAGGGGGACAAATACATATGAAAAGAAACTTCTACAAGAATATATTAAGTTTACATAAATATAAGGTTTTGCTTGCTTTCTTATTTGTGGAATGTCCTGTATCTGCTTAATGTATCGACATTTGTGTATATGCCATTTGGCTAATATGAGAACAAAATTGATGATATGAAAAGCGTTTTTACATCTAGATGGATAACTATTGAAGCCAAACAGTATATTTTCAAAACAGAGAGAAAGCTGTGTTTTTAACAGATTTATAAATAGATTTATAAATAGCTTTCCAAAACTTTTTGGAAAACAAATGAAATATATCCTCTGGAGAATTTTCACAAAAAGAGCAGTCAGTGTTAATATTTTTCTTCATCTGCTGTAGAAAAATGTTTACATGGATAACATCTATGAATTATTTTAAAAGACACTTCTTCACTTTGTTATTCATCAAGTATTTGGAAGGCAAATTCCAGATTTTGGTCCAGTCAAGGTTATGGAAATGTTTCGCTTTTGTGAGTGAAATGCCTTTTCATTTTAGAAACAGTTCCATTAACAACCAACGGAGCCTCAAATAATTAGACAATAGGTACTACGTGGATAATAATAATAATAATAATAATAATAATAATAATAATAATAATAATAATAATAATAATAAATACAACAAAAGATCAAAGAAACGATTTACAAATTATTCTGCGACAAAACTCTTATAATAATGCTAATTAACCGAAATTTTTTAACCTTTTTTTTTTTTTTTTTTTTTTTTTTTTTTTTTAAACACTGCGTCCTTATTTCTACTGTGAGATCAGATTAATGTCCTTGCAGCGGTTGTCCACTAGATGGAGAACTGACACCATACAAGCCAAGGTGAATCTTTCCTTTTAATTATTTGTGGTTGCAAGTATTCATATATATATATATATATATATATATATATATATATATATATATATATATATATATATATATATATATATATATATATATATATACTTTTAATTTCCATTTTTATTTATTTTTTGTATATAATTTTCGAATTACATTTGTTTTATATCCGTTTTTATTTTCAATTTTAGTCATTTATTTATTGCTTAAGTCTTTTATTTATTTTGAATTTTGCCAGTTTCTGGCTAGCAGAGTAATAAGCAATCAAATCATATACATATATATATATATATATATATATATATATATATATATATATATATATATATATATATATATATATATATATATATATATATATATATATATATATATTCACACACACATTTGTATTTAATTTTTGAATTATATTTTTTTATATCCGTATTATTTTCCCTTCTAGTCATTTATTTATTTAGTCATTTATCTATTTATTTATTTATTTTTTTATTTTTTTATTTTTTTATTTATTTAGTCATGTTTTTATTTCCATCCATCCATCCATCCATTTTCTTGACCGCTTATTCCTCACAAGGGTCGCGGGGGGTGCTGGTGCCTATCTCAGCTGGCTCTGGGCAGTAGGCGGGGGACACCCTGGACTGGTTGCCAGCCAATCGCAGGGCACACAGAGACGAACAACCATCCACGCACACAAGCACACCTAGGGACAATTCGGAGCGCCCAATTACCTTACGCCTGTGTGTTTTTTTAATTACCAACAATCCCAGAAGTTCAAACAACTACTGTCTCTATTTAAAAAAGGGACATAAATGAGAACATAAGCAACATTTTTATGGAATTAATGGCTGCGTCACCAACTGTAAATGCAGAGACCGTTGATGAACTTCTGGATGAATTCACCTCAAAAATCTCGAATGTTTTGGATGCTGTTGCTCCTATTAAAACTAAGACCATTTCATCCCGAACTAAAACACCTTGGAGGTGTACTACCAACATAATGACTTTGAAATCTAAATCCAGGAAAGCAGAGCAAAAGTGGAGAAAAACTTAACTCCAAGTTCATTTTGACCTGTACAGACAATGTCTTTGTCATTTTAACCAAGAGTTAGTAATAGCTAGACAACAACACTTTTCTGAAATTATTAGTAGGAACCTCAACAATACACGCACTCTATTTGGCGTGGTTGACAAACTTACAAATCCCCCAAATCAAACAGCGCCAGAACTCCTCTCAACAGATAAATGCAATGAATTTGCCTGCTACTTTAGTGAAAAAGTACAAGCCATCAGGTCAAACAGGTGAAATCTGTTCAGATTGATTTACAGCAAATAATTAATTGCTCACTTCAATCAGGTGAGCTAAATCTCTGAAAGTAGCCGCCGTCAAGCCCATTCTAAAAAAAAAAAGAGTACACTGGATGTCTCCCTGCTAGCAAATTAGAGACCAATCGCAAACCTTCCCTTCGTAACCAAAATAGTTGAAAAAGTGTTTTTTTATCAACTCAGCAATTTCTTGAGCTTAAACGGACTTTTGGATAAATTCCAGTCAGGTTTCCGACCTCACCACAGTACAGAAACAGCTCTGATTAAAGTACTGAACGATATAAGATTGAGCACTGATGCAGGGAAGGTATCGGTGCTCGTCTTGTTGGACCTCAGTGCAGCATTTGACACGATTGATCATAATATACTGTTAGACAGGCTGGAAACTTGGGTGGGGTTAAATGGAACAATCCTTAAATGGTTCAGGTCCTATTTGGAGGAAAGGAGTTACTTTGTGACTATTGGAAATTTTGAATCTGATCGAAAGGCCATGACATGTGGGGTCCCTCAAGGGTCAGTCCTTGGACCCCTGTGGTTTGTCTGTATATGTTACCTTTGGGTCAAATGCTTCAGAACGCCGATGTTGACTATCATAGTTATGCAGATGACACACGACTGTCCAGCCATCCATCCATTTTCTTGACCGCTTATTCCTCACAAGGGTCGCGGGGGCTGCTGGCGCCTATCTCAGCTGGCTCTGGGCAGTAGGCGGGGGACACCCTGGACTGGTTGCCAGCCAATCACAGGGCACACAGAGACGAACAGCCATCCACACTCACACGCACACCTAGGGACAATTCGGAGCGCCCAATTAACCTGCCATTCATGTCTTTGGAATGTGGGAGGAGACCGGAGTACCCGGAGAAGACCCATGCGGGCACGGGGACAACATGCAAACTCCACCCAGGAAGGCCGGAGCCGGGACTCGAACCCGAGTCCTCAGAACTGGGAGGCGGACGTGCGAACCAGTCATATACCGCGCCACAGAGGGACAGATATTTTCTCCAAAACAAAATATTAGAACAAAACAAAAAGAAGGATGTATTTCATAACTCACAGTGTCGGCTTATAGAACAAAATCATCTCAGTCTATCTGAATTTTTAAAAACTTGACAAAAGCTCAATTACTGGAAAAATACATATAGCACAAGGACGTGCTGCTGAATTATTATAAAGAAAGCATCTGTCATTCATTCTGTGTTGATTATTTTGTTGTTTGACTTCTTTCTGTCCCTTGTCATTTTTATTTTATTTTTTTTAAGGAATGAAATCAAATTGAATGTTGTCAATTTTGGTCCTCCTGCATACTATAAGCTGGTCCCCGCAGCGGAGGTGGAGGTGGGTAACTCACCGAGCTGATGCGCCTTCCGCAGGCTGGCCAGCGAGGCGTTGAGGCGGGCGCATTCCTCGCCGTTGGCACCAAACTTTTGCAGTAGCTCGCACACTTGCTGCTCGCTCATGTCCAGGAGGCCCTCCAGTGTCACGCCGGCGGGCATCAGTTCCTGATGGGGCACAGCGCAGTCCATATGTAAAAAACACCTTCAGCACGTAACATTCGGCCTTCAAAAACCGCCGGGAACCTTTCGACTATGCGGATGCGACCAGATACAAACAGAACCATATGATATTAACACCATATTGTGCATGGGGAGGCTGGCGATTACTAATATGTATGTATGTATGTATGTGTATATATATATATATATATATATATATATATATATATATATATATATATATATATATATATATATATATATATATATATATATATATATATATATAGGGCTGTCAAAGTTAAAGCGTTAATATAATTAATCACAGAAAAATGTTGCATTAATCACGTATTAACGCATATTAATCGCACTATTTTTTTTTTTTACCGCACTTGAGCCTTGAACGTAATCGCAGATGGTTACATTGAAGGCTGGCTCGATCAGTGATTCGGTCAATGCACGGCATTCCCTACGCCTGTTGTTCCAAATTGAGCGGGGTGACTCCAGTTGGTGTGCTCGGTGGTAAATTTCGCTTTAAAAAACACCCCGAAAGGAACTTTAGATAAAACAAAAGTAATTTGCGTTTAATTAATTAATAATTGCTGACTTACACCCAATTGATATGATGCTGTTACTTTTCGAGCAATACACGTATGCATGCAATTGCGTACATGCATTTAATCAATGTTTGCAGTGACATTCAGATAATAAAATGTGTTAATGTCAAAATATTACGGTATTTTGTATTTTATATTACGCGAGTAATTTAGCTGTTTAATCGTGATTAATCAAAATTAAAAAGTGTGATTAATCAGATTAAAAATTTTAATCGTTTGACAGCACTAACATATATATATATATATATATTTAGGGGTGTGAATTGCCTAGTACCTGACGATTCGATTCGTATCACGATTCACAGGTCACGATTCGATTCGATACCGATTAATCCCGATACGAATTTATAAGTCGATTGTTGCGATTTTTTTTCATTCAAATTTAGAAAATATTAATCAGTAAGCTTGTAGAGTGTAAGATTTATATGAAAATGTATTATATATTTATCTGAAATTTCAGTCTTATAGAGGTTGTAATCTGTTTCATGTTTGAACAGCATTAAAATAAAATATTAAGGCTTAATGTTCCGTTCATATAACATTCTTCCATGCTCAAGGTGTGAATCCTAACCCGAAGTCAGACGTTTTGTTGAATATTTTTCCATTAAGAATGGAAGTTTAAAAATCGATTCACACACACACACACACAAAAAAAGGCAATGATGATAAGACGTTGAATCGGTAAGACTACCGAATGAACAATTCTGAGCTCTTAAAAAAAAAAAAAAAAAAAATTGATTTTTCGCTCGATGTAGTATCGCGATGTAGTATCGCGATATATCGCCGAATCGATTTTTTTAACACCCCTAATATATATATATATATATATATACACACACACATATACATATATATATATATACATATATATATATATATATATATATATATATATATATATATATATATATATATATATATATATGAATTAGAACTTGCAATGAAAAATGTTAAATTATTATAAACAACTTTATTTAACTTTAACTTATAATAATAATAGTTATTATTATTATTATTGTTACTATTATTGTTATTTTTATTATTATTTAACTTATTGTTTTTATTTTATTAGTAGTAGTAGTAGTAGTAGTAGTAGTAGTAGTATTATCATCATCATTTATTTATTTATTTATTGCATTTATATGCAAAAAGTAAACTAAATGGAAAAATTGCAAACTAACAAACTTGCCCTAAAAAATAATTCAAACTAAATTAATTTTCAAAATAAAAAAATAAACATGAAATAGAACAACTTGTAATGAAAAATGTAAAATTATTATAAACAACTTTAACTTGAAATTATTTATTTATTTATTCATTTATTTATTTATTATTAACTTGTTTAATGTATTAATTTTTATTATTAAAAAAAAAAAAACATCTGCTTTTGTTTCCAACACAAACGGTTTTGGATTTTCCGAGCGCACGATTGTCGCGTTCCTCTCCTCACCTGCGCGACCTCTTTCCTTAGGTTGACGATGCGGAACCAGTGGCCCAGGCGAGGGAAGTCGTCTAGCTCGGCGCCACGCTCCTCTAAGGACACTTTGCGCTTGCACGACAGCTGGCGGCTGAAGTACTTCACCAGCTTGCCCTGACGTGAGACAAAACAAAACAAGCGTACGCAAGATTCAACATCACGTTATGGACCGTGAAAAAAAAAAATCATGACGCTCGTGTAGGGTACATTTTTGGAAATGTTTAACATAAATGTTTGCATAACGTCACGGTAAATTCGTGGAAAAAGTTCACAGTCAATTTCTGGGAACGTCTCATTTAAATTTCTGGAAACATTTACGCTAAATCTCCCGAAAAGTTCACAGTACATTTCTGGAAAAGTTCACTGTCAATTTCTGGAAAAGTTCACAGAATATTTCTGGAATTTTTAGGGGTAATTTTCTGGAAAAATGTTCAGGGTGAATGTGTGATGAAAAAGTTCACAGTAAATTTCTGGAAAAGGTCCTTGTACATTTCTGGAAATCTGCAACATAGATTTCTGGAAAAAGAATCATGGTTAATGTGTGGAAAAGCTCACAGTAAATTTATGTAACATGTGCAGTAAATTTCTGGTTATGTGTCATTTAAATTTCTGGAAAAATTCACAGATAAATTCTGGAAATTGTAAGGGGTACATTTCTGGAAAAATATTCGGTAAATTTTTGGAAACGTTTAACAAATGTCTGCATAATGTCACGGTAAATTTGTGGAAAAAGTTCACAGTCAATTTCTGGGAACGTCTCATTTAAATTTCTGGAAAGGTTTACGCTAAATCTCTCGAAAAGTTCACAGTACATTTCTGACATTATTGTAAGGGATCTTCAGTAAGTTGAAGAGTCATTTGCCACTGTTCTTTAGCATCTTGGTGTGACGGGAGGAACTTGGTTGAAGTCCGTTGAGGAACTCCATTTAGACAAACATAGTGCTTTGCTGACATCAATATAGGCAATTATAACTCTTTCTGAAGGTGAGACCAGTATGAAGTCGCTAATCCCACATCGAGGCATTCCCTGCCTGCTTTTATGGCTTGCACATGACACGAGAGTCGCATCATTTGAAGGGACTTTTATGGCGCCGATAAATACGACGCGCTTAAATGGTGTTTGCTTTCTACGCGCCGGGGCGTTCGACGTCGCACGTTCTCCTCATGCTCATTGCTCAAGTCTGGCTGAGAGGACAATTGAAATGGCACTCCTGTTGGTTTTTATTTTTTTTTTTATTTTTTTTTTCCCTTTGGCCGTCCACTGGCAAGTTTATGGACTGGAATGACCAAACGGGAAAAACAACAGGCTGCATTATGACATGTGATGATGATGATGATGATGATGATGATGATGATGATGATGATGATGATGATGATGCCAAAAAGGGAGGGAAAAAAAATAGAGCCCAGCTAATCAGGATTTTTTGCAGCCCAAGTCGATTCCAATAAAAATATATTAATAATATTAATAATAATAAAATTCAGGTAACAGATTAATAAAAATAACTTTTAAACAAGACTAAAAATCTATGGACATTTTAGTTTATGAACAAAAATGAGACAAAAATGAAATCTTTTATGAAATCTTGTCTCTGCTAATCTGTGGCGACACCGTCATGTGACACGCAGTTGACACGCCCCCTTTCAAATCTGCAGCTAGCGAGTGCAACATGCACAAAGACGGGACAGGAGGTGGATTGACGGTGAACGGTAAAAATAATAATAATAATAATAATAATAATAATAATAATAATAATAATAATAATAATAATAATAATAATAATAATAATAATAACGATAATAACGATAATAATAATAACAATAAAAGTAAATCATAGTTTCAATGTAACATTAATCCAACAGCTATAACATTCCAACAATACCGTTAATCCGACCGCTAACGAATGCTAGCTAACTTACTAGCTTGTATAGCATGGAGCCACAGTCGCCGATTGTTGATATACTGTCATTGTGTGTCAAATTATTTTTCATTAAAAAAAAAAAAAAAAAAAAAAAAAAAAAAAAAAAAGGAAATGTTCGATGTATAGTCGAGTAAAAACAGGATGAGGTTGACTAGACTACGCTAAAAACTAACAAGCGTGATTGAAATTGGACTAAAACTGAGACATTTTTAAAATGGCGGATAAAATTAACACTATAGCTTGTAGGCTAAATGCTACATACATAGCATATTTTCCCATGACGCAATGGGGTATTGCATAAATCAATACCAGGGTTATTATAGCTTTGGAATTTTCATTTGAGTGACTTTTTATTTCGTTTTGAGTTTTGTTTTTTAAATTTAGTTCGTTTTAATTAATTGTCAGGGTGGTTTTGTTAGTTTTCATTAGTTTTAGTTATTTCATAGCTGCTTAGTTATAGTTAGTTTCGGTATTAGTTTTAGTTTTTTATTGTTTTTTGTTTGTTTTTTTTAAACGTGTATTACTTGTGTGCAATATTTTAAAAAACAGCATGGGAGCAACGTCATGTGAAGGTGCTTTTCTATTGGCTGCTGTGTGATGATGTCACTTCTGTGTGACACACTTTCAAACGTCCTTTTTCCGGTTCATATCAAAATAAATCGACTTCAAATCACATTTCAAATCATCCCCAAAGGCTCATGCATTCAATTAATGACCAAAGACTGAAACAAAGGACATTCTTGTTACAATTATACTTAGTTTTATGGTTAGTTTTGTAAACATAAAATGTAGTTTGTTAGTTTTCGTTTTTTAAAAAGCATTTTTTGTTTTTATGTTATTTCGTTAATTATCTTGTTTGTTTGTTTGTTTTTTGTTCGTTTGTTTTTTTTAGTTTTTGAGACCATCAATGACACTGTACATCAAACATTTTACCAGAGCTTGACAACAAAAATTATTTTTAAATTGCATTTCAGATTTGATTTGATTTGTTTTGGAGTTGAATTCTGACTACTTTTTATCAGTCTTCTTATTTTTTTTCATGGTGGGGGGGGGGGGGGCATACAATCATGTATACACCACCTATACAGTGTGAGTACTTTTTGTGTCTCCCCTTGCATAACGAGCACGAGGAGGACAAACGGGTGGGGGTGGGGGGGTCCCCTTTTCCTTTCTTCTTCTTCATGTCCACCTGCTGCAGAATACAACTGCAACCCCCCTTTTCCCTCCCCCCTTCCCCCCCTCTTGATTTACGGCTCTGCACCGAGTTACGCAATGAGAGGAGCAGGAAACCACTGCACGCACGCACTTGCACGCGCGCGCTCGTTCGCTCACTCACTCACCTCGAGCGTGCGCATCTCCTTCTGCGTCAAGTCGTTGGTGGCGGCGCATTTGGTCCTCAAGCCCTCCAGGCTGGAGATGCTGATGTCGATCATGTTCTGCACCAGCTCGCACTGCTGCAACGCATTGTGGTGCGTCGACGCGCGCGGGCCGCCGATCTCGTCGTCCTCCTCGCTCATCGTTTTACCATTCGCGCGCACGCGCACACTCCTCTCCTAATATCCTCTCGCGCGCGAGGAAAGACGGTCCAAAGAGGCGGCAGGCAGGAGGTGTCGCGGCGGCTGCGGCGGCGGCGGCGTTTTTCGCGGCTCCATCACTGATGATGATGATGATTATGAGGCTGATGCTGCCTCATCACGGCGGTGATGGAAGAGGAGGAGGAAGAGGAGGAGGGGAAGGGGTGGAGGGGAGGAGGAGCTGACAGTATATGCGAGGATGGCGGCGGCCTGCCGGAAAGCAGGACGGAAAAACGCGGATCAGGCTCCAAAATGGAAACCTGCAAGGGGGAGGGGCTACCTGCCTGGGGTGGGGCGGGGGGTGTCCCTCAAATTATGTTTAAGCGATGATGATGATGATGATGATGATGGTGGTGCGGGGTATACTCCCCCGACATGTTAGCCGCCAATCAAAGCCGTGCAAATCTCGCGAGATCTCAAGCCAAACTGGGCATGCAGCCCCGAATCAGATCAGGGGCGGCAAATATATGGTACAGTACTATAATTACTGAGGTATTTTCTTTTTTGCAAATAAGGTAATATATGGAGGACCAAAACTGCCAAAATTCAAAATAAATAAATAAATGATTAAATAAATAGATAGATAAATAAATGATTAAAACTGAAATTAAAAATGGATATAAAAAACATAATTTCAAAATTATATCCAAAACAATAAATATGAATGGAAACAAAAAGAGCAATATATATATATATATATATATATATATATATATATATATATATATATATATATATATAATTTTTGAATTATATTTTTCATATCCGTTTTTCACTTTTAGTCATTTATTTAAAATGAAAATTTGAAACAAAACTGCCAAAATTCAAAATAAATGACTAAATAAATAAATGACTAAAGAAGTTTTTATTGTCACTTTTTATGTATTTATTTATTTATTTATTTGTTTATTTATTTTGCCCTGCGATTGGCTGGCAGCCAGTTCAGGGTGTACCACGCCTACTGCCCAAAGCCAGCTGAGTTGGCTCCAGCACGCCCCGTGACCCTTGTGAGGAATAAGCGGTCAAGAAAATGGATGGATAGATGGATATTTATTTATTTTATTTTTTTATTTGCATTTTTTTTATTTCCATTTATATATTTTTTTTTTTTTTGGGGGGGGGGGGGGTATAATTTTCGAATTGTATTTTTTTATGTCCATTTTTATTTTCACTTTTAGTCATATATTTAGTTATTTAGTCGTTACTTATTTCGAATAAGTAAGTTAATGTATTCAGAAATAAAAATATACATATGGCACACTTCCTGATCTGAAGACTTAAACTTCCGAATTCCAACCTTCCCCGAACGCAACACTTGTATTCCCATCCGCGACCAAAAAACGAGCCTTCCCATTGGCTGTACGTCATGACGCAGGGACGCCGCTTCCGCTTTGTGTCTCGCGCGGCAAACACCACGAAGAAGCAGCGACCACCATTGAGCCGCGTCAAAAGTTGCTGTTGTGTCCCAGCCCGGCAACGTTTGTATTGCACAAATAAACGTCATGGCCTCCGCCTCTAAAGCGCCGCTGCAGCCCACAAACTTACCCTGGTGAGCGACACGTGAAGGTCGCAAGGCCTGCTGCTGCTGCTGCTTCTTCTTCTTGCTTGTTTGTTTTCAAGTCGACTTCATTTGCTCTTAAGTAGTTCAAGTACTTGACTTGAGTCAGACTTAGCAGAGTTGTTTCAAAACACTTTCATGATCGTTTCCCTTTTCAGGGCTTAAAAGGGGGACTGATGAAATTTAGTTTATATTTTTGCCGTGACCGGCAACCCGTCACTTCGCGTTATTTTATTTATGTATTTATGTATTTATTTATTTATTTATTTATTTATTTATTTATTTATTTATTATATATTTTTATTTATCTTTATATATATATATTTCATTTATCTTTATATATTTTTTAATTTATTTTTTATTTATCTCTTTAGTTATATATTTTATTTATCTTTATATATTTTTTAATTTCTTATTTTTATGTATGTATCTTTTTATTTATCTTTTTATCTATATTTTTATTTATTTATTTATTTATATTCTTTTTTGTATTTATTTATCTATATTTATACCTGATGGCTAATGTTCATGTTTTCAGTTCTCTTTATTTATTTATTTGTACATATTTTTTTTATTTATCTTTCTTTTTTAATGTATTTTTATATATTTTTCTATTTATCTTTATATATATATATTTTTTTATATATATATATTTTAATTATCTTTATATATCTTTTTTATTTAACTTTACGTATTTTTTATTTAACTTTACATATTTTTTTATTTATATATATTTTTTTATTTATTTTATTATTTAGTTCTTTTTTAGTTATCTATCTTTATTTATTTTTATCTATATTTATATATATAAATATTTTTTTTTATTTATCTATTTACTTATATTTACTTATTTTGTTATCTGAATATCTTGACCAAGTAAATATTGTACTTTAAAAAAAAATAAAAAATTATTCTCAAATAGGCATAAATATTTGTTGAATCCTTCGATTTCGGTGCAGTTAGTTTGAACCCATCAAATTTCAAATGTGTATACTTGTTGACTGGCGTGTTTTACAGGGTGGAAAAATACCGTCCGCAGAAACTAGACGATCTGATCTCACACAAAGACATTCTCACCACCAGTAAGTTGACAACTAGCATTAGCTAGCTAGCTAGTTCGAAACATTCGCATTGATGCCCGTTTTACGATGCAGTCCAGAAGTTCATCAGCGAGGACCGACTGCCGCACCTGCTGTTCTACGGCCCGCCCGGTACCGGCAAGACGTCCACCATTTTGGCGTCAGCCAGGCAGCTGTACACGGGCAAGGAGTTCAACTCCATGGTTCTGGAGGTATACATCATCCTCGAAGGCCCCATTTGGTTGCTCGACGGCATTTTGTGACCGGAAATGGTCGTCTTCACAGCTCAACGCGTCGGACGACCGAGGCATCAACGTGGTGCGAGGGCCCGTCCTGAGCTTTTCCAGCACCAGGACCATCTTCAAGTAAGAGCGCTCGCGTACGCCGCCGCTCAAGCTGACTTCTTTTCAAAATCCGACTTTTGTCACACGCACTTTCGTTATGCGCGACGCTAAATGAGTATGTGTGCGCCACTTAGAACACAGGTCTCAAACGCCAGTCATCGAGGGTCACAGTCCTGCATGTTTTAGAGGTTTCTCTCCTCAAACGCAGCTGAGTCATAAATTATCAGGTTCCTGCAGTGCTTGCTGATGAATCAGGTGTCTTTGAGGAGAGAAACCTCGAAAACATGCAGGACTGCAGCCCTCGAGAACTGGAGTTTGAGACCTGTGACTTAGTATGAATCCGAAAGCATCTTGACTGCTTACTGTCATTTATTTTGCCTTGTTGATTATTATTTTTATTATGATTGTTATTTTATTATTGTTACTTTATTATTCTTTTTTTATTTGATTCTTTTTTTATTTTTTTATTGTTATTTTTATTATTTTATTATTGTTACTTTATTATTATTATTATTGTTATTATTATTATTGTTATTATATTATATTAATGTTTTTATTATGATTATTATTTTATTAGTTAGTTTATTATTTTTATTATTTTATTTGTATTCATTATTATTATTATTATTATTATTATTGTTATTACTTTTTATCATTGTTTTATTATTGTTACTTTGTTATTATTATTTTTATTATTATTATTTTATTTTTATTTTATTATTATTGTTATCATTTTATTGTATTTCATTATTATTGTGTTGTTATTTTAGTGTTTTTATTTTTTTATTATTACTTTATTATTATTATTTTTTAATAATTTTACTAAATAAACATGAATTGTATCAATCACTACCAAAGGGCTTTTAAATAGGGTTGTGCAATTCATCGAAATTCAATTACAATTTTACTTATTACACGCCACTATTACAAAATCGGCATCATTGTTAACAAAAAAATAAAAGATTATTAATACTAATTTTGAGTTGTTGAAATCGACATATATTTGCACCTTTTTCCATTTTAATATGACTAATTTATTAAAAAAATTTGGTCCAAAAGGAACTTAAATAATTATAGTGTTTCAAAGAAATTTATTTCTTATTTTTAGAGCTGTCAAACGATTACATTTTTTTAATCAGATTAATCACATTTTAGAATTTTGATTCATCACGACTAATCGCTTAAACTTTTTTTTTTATCAACATTTTTTTGCCCGCCAAATTGTTGTGTTCATTTTTTATTTTTTTTTACATTTAACTCAACTCAACTTTATTTATTTTAATTTATTATAATTAATTTTTTTATTTATATATATTTTAATAATTATTGATATTATAATTTAAAAATTAATTTTTATTTAATGTTATGAGGACGTCTTCAGAAATTTTTTTGATCTACTGCACACGCTCATCTTTTTTTTTTTTTTTTTTTTTTTTTTTTTTTTTCTTTCCCCCTAATCATTTAATTACATCCATCCATCCATTTTCTTGACCGCTTATTCCTCACAAGGGTCGTGGGGGTGCTGGAGCCTATCTCAGCTGGCTCAGTTGCCAGCCAATCGCAGAGATGAACAACCATCCACAGTCCACACTCACAAGCACACCTCGGGACAATTCGGAGCGCCCAATCAACCTGCCATGCATGTCTTTGGAATGTGGGAGGAGACCGGAATACCCGGAGAAGACCCAAGCAGGCACGGGGAGAACATGCAAACTGCACCCAGGAAGGCCGGAGCCCGGACTCGAACCCGAGTCCTCAGAACTGGGGGGCGGACGTGCTAACCAGTCAACCACCGTGCCGCCCCAGTTAATTACATTCATAATTTAAAATGAAAAGAAAAATTACCCCAATAGTTTGACATGAATAAATATTCGTATAGTCATACGCAAACATTTATTAAATGCTTGCATTTAGTTATGTTTATTGCTCAAACACAACCTTTAACGTAACCAATCGCTGTCAGCTAAAGGATGATTAATCTGTCTTAATACGATAATTTTTTGTAATTAGTTAATGCTTTAACCCGATTGACTTAACATGATTTGAATTACCAAATTAATCGTGATTAATATTTTCTTCATAATCAGGCTGCATGAAAAAAAAGTAATAATAATAATAATCTCATAATGCTGAAATGGGCTTGGCGTCCTTGTTTAGGAAAGGCTTCAAGTTGGTGATACTGGACGAGGCGGACGCCATGACGCAGGACGCCCAGAATGCATTGCGGCGAGGTGAGCCGCCCGGGGCGGGGTGGGGGGACGGTTTCGTGCGCTTGTGGTGACAACGTAACGTATACGCCCGCCGCGTTCTTCAGTGATGGAGAAGTACACGGAGAACACTCGCTTCTGCCTGATCTGCAACTACCTGTCCAAGATCATCCCGGCGCTGCAGTCGCGCTGCACGCGCTTCCGCTTCGGACCGCTGTCGCCCGACCAGATGGTGCCCAGGCTGCGCCACGTCATCCAGCAGGAAAGGTGCGTTCGGGGCCGCCTTCTTCACAAACATTCGCTCACCAACGCTAATTACACATCCTCAAGTAGGGCTGGATTTCCAAAATCGATTCGATTAAGAAAGGGCCCGAATCACATTGAATTTTTTTTTTTTTGGGGGGGGGGGAGTTCACCACAGAGATATCATGGTAACCCCCCCCCCCCCCCTCCCCCCCGCCCCCACACCCCACAAAAAATAATAATAATAATAATAATCGCTGGTGGTTGTTTTTAACATTAAACAAACGGTTATAAATATTCCAACAATGACGACAACCACAGCTTCAAGCTTGTGGCGATATAATAATAAATAAATTAACTAATAATATTTTAATCATATATATATATATATATATATATATATATATATATACATATAAAATATTTCTAATCATTAATGTAATTAAGCCTAATTAATGTAGCATAGGACAAATGAATATTTATTTTATATATATATATATATATATATATATATATATATATATATATATATATATATATATATATATATATATATATATATATATATATTAAATAGAGAAGATAGAGACAAATACAATTGTATTCTTGGACTAAAATGCTTGACTAAATAAAAATGTGATGAGCTTGACTAGATGTGATTAAAAACTAACAAGAGCCATTAAAATTGGACTAAAATTCGGACTAAATTCAAAAATATGATAAAATGGATCAACACTTATGTGTGAATTTAAGGCTTTTTTTTTCTTTTTTCTTTTTGTGTGTGTTTCAAGCATCGACGTGACCCCAGACGGAATGAAGGCGCTGGTCACATTGTCGTCGGGCGACATGCGAAGGGCGCTCAACATCCTGCAGGTGCCGCCCGCGTCTTTGCAAATCCCGGGCGCGGCGGCCATTTTGACTGACGCCGGCGTAACGTAACGTACACGTGTGTATCGGCAGAGCACCAGCATGGCGCACGGCAGCGTGAGTGAGGACGCCGTGTACACTTGCACGGGACACCCGCTGCGCGCCGACATCGCCAACATCCTGGACTGGTCGCTCAATAAGGACTTCACCACTGCCTACAAACGTGAGTCGATACCACGCAATCGCCCTTTGCAACCCAAAGTTACAACAATTCATTTCCCAAATACATTTTTTGATGTGAAAAGGGATTCCAGTGAACGATTATTGGTCGGGTGGATTTATTTGTACCCATATCTTAACATTTGTACGAATATCGGCATCGGCCGTTTTTACAAAACTGAAGGCCGATAAAGCCGATATCTCTTGGAGCGGTGACTGTTTGCAAACTTAAGTGAATTTTGTGTGTTCTTTAGAGTTTGTAAAATGTTGCAAAAGGTTGCAAGGGCAGTTTTTACTTGTCATAAACAGCTTTTGTTGTTCTGTTTGCGAACATCCTTTGACAAACTCACAAGAACCCAAAATTTAAGATACCAGCTTAAGAGAACAATTTCAAACTGGGTTCATTTCATGTAACTTTATGTATTTATTTCAAATTTCAACTCAACTTTCTTTATAAAGCACTTCAAAACAAGCATTGCTGTATACAAAGTGCTGTACATTGAACAAAAATCTGTCATGCAGTAAAGAACAAGATAAGTCAAACGAGAACAAAAACAAACATTTGAAGTGAGTATCCAAATAAATGAAGTTTACATCAATAAATTAATAAGAAGTAGGTGAGTGAAGAGATAAATAAAATATCACTTTATAAGAGATGCTGCTTTTTGCTTTTATTAAAATGAAATAAAAATCAATTGTATTTTTATTATTAAAATTACTACAACATAACAAGCAAAAGTTTAACATTTCAATTGTTAACATTTAAAAACTATTTACTATAAAAAAAAAAGTATTTACTGTCTATTTTGATTTATGTTTAAATGAAAAGAAAAAGCTTAAACATGTTGAAAATTTGAAAAGTTTTCATATGCTTAATTTTTTATTTTTTTTATTTTGATTCTAATATATATACTTTTTATTTTACTGCAAACAGAATATCAGCTCCAAATCAGGTGAATTAATTAGCACAAATTCACGCACACACACACAAATGTGCACATTAAAAAAATAAAATAATAATAATATATATATTTTTTAAAGCAATGATGATGATGTCGAACTCTTATAGCAGCAAGTTAAAAAAAATAAAAATAAATAAAAAATTAAAAAAAATTAAAAAAAAAAAAAAAAAGAGAGAGGAAAAAAAGTCAATGGCCAGGAAGTGTTTAAGTACTTCACCTTCTATGTTGGGGAAAAATTCTTAATATTATTTAAAAAAAAAAAAAAAAACAACAACAACAAAAAAACCTCTAACCTGCTGCTTGAAAATTCAAAATTATTAGATGTGATTATATTTTAACATTGCTCTCCCCAGAGATCCTGGAGCTGAAGACGTTGAAAGGTTTGGCGCTGCAAGACATCCTCACTCAAGTGCACCTGCTCATCCACAGAGGTACGCACAGGCGCTTGCCGCTTCCAAAACAAAAAAAAACACACATCCTGCCTACCGCAATGACGTTTTGCCGACAGTGGAAGCGGAAACTCCGTCACACACATGTGCTTTCAACACGTTCACATTCGTTTTTAGTTAATAATTGCGCCGCAAAAATCCACCTTGCTTGGTTTTCTGCCTTTGGTCATGTGACATTCACAAGCCGAGCCGTCATTGGTCATTTCCATGTGCAACCGTGATGTCATTTGTAGTCGAAAGCAAGTGGAAAAATGCCCCCTCGTGTTAAATGCAATTTTCATCAGAATATTGTGTTTACACTAGTAATTATTATAATTGTATTTAAATAATTAAATAATAATAATAATAATGAATTAATAGAATTATATACAGTAATAGAATTATATTTAAATAATTACATTAATAATACAATTACATTAATATAATTAAATACATAATATAATTGTAATTTAAATAATTAAATTAAGAAAATAAATAATAAATTAATATAATTGCATTTAAATAATTACATTACTAATAATAATTAAATAAATATAATTATATTATTTAATTTTATTTACGTAATTAAATTAATATAATTAAATGCATAATGTGTATTTAAAAAAAAAAAAAAGTATTGTCCTTTAAATATGGCCAACAGCTTTCCTCTGACTGGTAGTTGGTGATATGTCGAAGCCGAAACGTTAGCGACTCACGAAGAAATAGGAAATAACGAGAATGATGCGAAAGTGAGCACGGCAATCAATCAAGGAAGAAGCGGGTTGAAAGATGAAGCGGGCACAAAATACAAAATGTCTCCCTCGGCTTCTATTCACTGATGTCGCTTTGCTAGTTCATCCATTAGAAATATAAATCTCATTTCATTTATGTGACTGTTTTTGTTTTGTGTTTGTCACTCATGGCCTTTCCCGCTGTGAAAAGTGGACTTCCCGCCCTCGGTGCGGATGGACCTGCTCATCAAGCTGGCTGACGTGGAGTAAGCCACGCAAATCGGGTGACATTGCGAAGCCGGCGGCGTCTCGCGCTAACCCGTCGCCTCCGCTGTTTTCCTCTCCGTGTAGACACCGGCTGGCGTCGGGCACCAACGAGAAGATCCAGCTCAGCTCCATGGTGGCGGCGTTCCAGGCCGTCCGCGAGCTGGTGGTCAGCGAGGCCCAGTGATGATGGCGACCACGCCATTACAAAATACCCGTCAGACGCTCGGTCCCTTCACGATCAACAACAAGAAAATGTTTTGTTTGTTTGTTTAAAAATATAAATATAAACATTTGTTGACCAGTCTTGTTTCGCCAAATTTTCCCCGACTGTCCAAAAAAAAAAAAAAAATCATTAAACTGACTTCTCACATCTTAAAAATCCCATTTTTTTTAAGTAACCCTTGCATCATATTATGCAATATATAATTCAGAATTCATTCTTTAATACGGACTGGGACTGGACAGAATTATTATTATTTTTTTTAAATAAATCCAACCAAAATGGTGTAGGATGGGATTAAAATGCACTAGAGACAGCCTCGAGTGGCAATGGGCTGTGTGTGAAAGTGGGGAGAAACTTTGTGGGTTGCAAAGATTGGTGACCAGTATGCGGAGACGATCAGCCACCTTGGATCGCTAACTACGGCAGACTGACTGTAAATTATAACAATGCAGACTCTATTAGGAGGGCCACTCGTGCCGACACAAATGCACCCAACGCGTCTCAAAACTCATAGCAATTGCAAGTAAGTAAAAGATGCGTTTCCATTCTGTAACGATATGGAACGTGCATGGAACGGCGGCACATTGGCTCTAAATCGCTTTGTGCTTAAAAAGACGTGTTATCCTCTCGGGAGGCAGTTCCGACACAACAGCAATTGGCCCCGTACTTCCGACTTCCTGTAACCCTAAAATGTTGTTGTTACCGGAGGCTGGGTAAAAGTCGGGTTACAAATAGTTTAAAGTTTCTGATGTTTTCTGGCATCTTCCTTGCTCACTGAAGCAGACACGGCAGGACAGGATTTCAAGCTCCTCTCCTTTTTATTCAACTTCTCGAACGAGGCTCGCTCGGTTCCACCGCTCTCTCTTTTACGCTCATGACGTGTGCAGTATACAAAACACTTCAGCAGTTAAAACTAAAATACAGTACCGAAATTAATCATTCTCAAAACAAATAGTAATTGCAAATAAATAAAACTACACATTGGCAAACAACGTGTTACATTCCTTTTCCTCCGTGACCAGGCGGCTGTCACATAAATGCATAAAATTATTCCCAAAAATTCCTTTTCAATGCGTGTCACTTACACACAAACTTTTCGCTATTAAGATTTACTTTGCTTTGCATGACAAGTCCATAGTATGACCTTATAAACACATTTCATGAAGTATACAAGGTTATTGTATAGATTTATGTGTCAATAATAAAGCCATTCTTACTTGTTTACAACTATATGGTTGGGCTGGAAAAATAGCAATCACAACTAGACTAAGTGCAATTTCTAGGGAAATTGCATGGGAATGCTGAAAGCTGAATGTTAAGATTAGAATGCATGTGGAATGCTTATGAAGTAAATTAAGAGATAAATTATGAAATTATAACCTCCTGGTTACTGGACAATGCGCTTTACCAACTGTGCCACCGAGCAGTATCAGACACCTGGTAATGATGAGAAGTTATAAGTATGGAAGTGGGCGTGGAAAGTGAAGTGAAGTGAAGTGAAAAAGTTCAATGTCTGTCGCATTGAAAATGTGGAAACAGACAATAAATACCCCGGGAGTCATACATTTTTTAAGTTAGTTGAAATTTGAACAATGTAAATTGGAAGTATTATGCAGGAGTTATGTGACAAAGAAGTGTGGCGAATAAAAATCACAATAACCTGGGAATGCTTCAGCATTCCCACAATTATTTGTTTGATAATTTATGATTTCAAAACTTCGTATTTTTTCAGCTACTCAAGCTGCTCAACTGCTTAAAAGTGTCATCATAGCGTCACTCACATTCATTCCTGCACAGTTGAACATTATTTTTGTTAATTACAAATTATGTTGTAAATATTATGTTCTTGCATTTTTATTACTCATTTTCATTCGAAGCATTAACCGTTTCTTTTATATGTTTTTATCTTGTGTTATTTTCACAAGTCTTGGGACTTACTTGGCTAACCTGGGACCTCGAGATTGTATTTCATTCCATGTCATGTGGAAATGTGTAAGACAAAAAAAAATAAAAAATCCTTAAATTTTGAGGAAAGAAATTCTTTGAATATAAATCAAGTTGACTTGTATTGAGCCAACGTCAACCACAACTATGAATTGAAATGTTTTCTTGCCCGCAGAAGGCGATCCCCATAGGGGGCAGGAGGACCCCCGGCCCCCCCACGTCAAAGAGGAAGCGCGGGAGCCGGACGCCAGCGCGCCACCTCTGACCGCAGTCGTCGTGAAGACTGAAGACCACCAGGGCGAGTGAAGAACGTCACGCGCTCCGTTTGCGGCAAAACCTTCTCGAAGGAGGCGCACGCGACGATGCACACGGGGGATAAACCGTTTGCTTGCTCTGTGTGCGGCCAACGCTTCGCGCTCAAGTCGGCCGCGGCGGCGCACGCCCGAGAGAAATCCTCGGCGTGCTCCGTGTGCGGGAAACGGTTCCTCCGCAGCGTCCACTTGCCAGTCGCACATGAGAACGCACATCGGGGAGAAACCCTTTGCTTGCTCACTCTGCGGCAAACACTACACGTACAAGGGCGACGTGAGCGGAGAAAAACCTTACGGCTGCTCGCCTTGCGGCAAATGCTTCTCATATGGGACCAGTTTAAAGGCGTACATGAAGTCGCACATGTGAGAGGACAACTTTATAGCCTGCCCCGTTCGCGGTTTGACGGCGCACGCGCACTGTACCTTTTGCCTGCCACCGCTTTTGCCTCCAAGTTGAGATTTTGCGGAACAGGAACAAAGCAGCAAAAATCCGTCGGTTTTTGGCCATCTTGGGCGGCGGCCATTTTGCTGCCAGTGCCGACTGAATATGACGTCACAAGGTCACGTGACCAAATCAAGCTTGTGATGTTATTTCCAGGCATGATGGCAAAATGGCCGCCCCCATGGATGAAAAAAAAAAATGGGCGAATTGTGCTGCTTATTTCATATTCCACAAACGCAATATTAAAAAACAAAACGCGTTCTAAGTAGGATTTTATTATTGTAACTAGTGTTGTTCCGATACCGATACTGGTATCGGCAGAGGTGCCGATACTGCATTAAAACAGTGGTATCAGTATCGGTGACTACTCACAAGTAACATGCCGATACCATTAATTCCAACGCTAATATAGGATTTTGGATGCAGCATCTTGTGTCTTGCAGATGCACGACATTCACTGATATGTGACATGTTCACTACATGCTGATGATCTAAGATATCCTATTGGCTCTTGAATGCTCTAAACCAATGGCAAGACAACTTTTTTAATGTTGATAAAAAAAAACCTTAAGTATCGGTATGGTATCGGTATCGGCCGATACTGCAAAGCTGAGTATCAGTATCGGGAGCCAAAAAACAGTATCGGAACAACACTAATTGTAACTAGACTAAGTGCAATTTCTGGAGAAATTGTGTGGGAATGCTGAAAGCAAATTGAAAGATAAATTATGAAATTATAACCTCCTGTTTACTGGACAATGCACTTTACCAACTGTGCCACCGAGCAGTATCAGACACCTGGTAATGATGAGAAGTTATATATATGGAAGTGGGCGTGGAAAGTGATACTTAGAAAAGGTTTAATGACTGTCCTATTGAAAATGTATGGGGAAAAGTTGATATTAAATGTTAAATTGTGCAAATACCGTAAGTAATGTGGAATCAGACGATATATATACCCCGGGAGGCGTGAATTTTTGAAGCTAGAAATTTGAACAATGTAAATTGGAGGTATTATTTGGGAGTTGTTAGGCGGCAAAAAAGTGTGGAGAATAAAAATCACAATAACTTGGGAATGCTGACACAATTTCATATAGTAAAAAAAAAAAAAAAAGAATTAAAAAATGATGCACCGTTAGTTTTTTTTAAAAGTATTTTTAAGTTTTCATATCTGTAAATTCTCAGTTGTAATTTGCTATTTTTTAGGGTTTTTTTTGGTTTTTTGTTTTTATTAAAATTTCAAGTAATTAAAAACGAAAGTTTGAAATTTGTACTCAAGTTCTCAAGTGAATTTTTAAAACGGTCATTTTTTTATGATTACCAAATTTAAGTAGTTAAAAAAAAAAAAAGACAATTCAAAAACAATACAAATTTCCCCCAAGTTTTCACATTTGTAAATTCTCTGTTGTAATTTGCCTTTTTTTTTTTAGTTTAAAAAAAAAAAAAAAAAATCAATCTTGAACTTTTTACTTGCCCATTTCATTCTCAAAGACAAAATATTACTTTGTTTAAAAATAAATAAATAAAAAATCATATATAGGCCTACACACACAAACTTAACAAGTGTGATTAAATGTTATTCCTGCTTTGAGGTAAGTATGTAACATAAAAACTTATATGTTTCAGAAAGCACACAAAAAACACTTTTTTTTCTTTAGAAATATTTTTTTCCCAAAACAAATTGACAGCAGTTTCCTTTTTGGAACAAAAACTTTATTCTTGAAATAAAAGGCTTTTTCACTTTCCTATTATAAAGCACCAACTTTCATTTAAAAAATGAGTTGAAGAAAAAAAAGACAAAAAAATTGGCAAAATTCTTAGAAGCCTTTTTTGCACGTTTCATCAACAGCTAAACACAAATGTGACTTAAAATGTGCATTTTAGTATTTTAATAAAAGTGACCCATGTTGCATTAACATGTGGTTCCACAGTAGCGGTGCATCACAACCAAAAAACGAACAATTAAAAATAAATTAGCAGCAGTATCAAATAGTGCGAATGCAAAAATATTAAGAACAATCTTCAAAGTCATTGCAAAGACAAATGCCACTTTTTTTTGTTTTGTTCCCTATCTGCAGTCAATGCTCGTGCGTGGAGATGTCGCGGTAGGTGAGGTACTCGCGGATGCGTTTGGGCAGCGGCAGAGGTTCCACCTGGTGTGTGGACACCGAGTGGCGCAGGGCGGCGCGGCACAGGTGACGCAGACCTGGCACGACCCGCGGCGCCCGCCAGAACCTCACGTGCCCGTCGCGGGTTCTGGAATTGGGAAGAGATGATGATGTCTGAGTGTTTCAAAAAGGCTACGCTCAAGTAGTGCTGCAACGGATCGCGGATCGGATAGTTTTTCCAGATCAGTGATAAATAAATAGTATTTGTCTTCATTAATTTTTTTAAATGATTTTCCCCATTAAATACATTTTAAAAAAATCAATTCAACATGTCTAACATATGTTTAAAATTTAGTGCCGTCATTTATTTTCTAAAACGCCTTTTCCCATTAAAGGGATACTTGACTCATTGAGACATTTTCAACAGTAAAAAAAAATATATATTTTGTCTATAATTAATATGGTCACGTCATTATTTTTCATGTACAATGAACCGATCAATAACGTAACCAATATTAATAGTAATAATACATAAATATATATATAACGATATATTGATATCGTGATAAATAGTGATACTTCCTCCTGATTGATTATCGCTACATCTACGTAAGTATCACGATATTTGTGGTTAATATGCAGCTACTATAACAGCTCTGTTGTTCATGAATTATTGAGCAATTACTTGGCGGGCCACTAGGGGGAGCACGTCATTAGGTGAACAAGACATCATAGTTTATTATTTTTTTAAATTTATATAGACAGTATATTATATATTTATATTTATCTTTACATTTTTATTATTATATTATGAATTATTGTTTTATTAACTTTTATTTGTATTCATATATTTATTCTTTATTTTTTATTATTTATTTATTATTTATTTTATTTTTATTTATTATTTTTTATATTATTATTATTGTTATTTTATGGTTAGTTTTATCATAGATTCATTACCTGACCAATATATCGCTTATCGCTGTATCGTCACATTGTGAGGTAATCGTTATCGTGAGCCGATATCGCATATCGTATTGTGAGGTACCCAGAGGTTCCCACTATATATTTATCTTTATATTATTTTTATTATATTATGAATTATGTTTTATTAATTTATTTGTATTATTTATTTATTTATTATTATTATTATTTATTTATATTATTGTTATTATTTTATGAGTAGTTTTATCGTAGATTCTCGTGGATTTATGACCTCACCAATATATCGCTAATTGCAGTATCATATCGTGAGGTAATCGTTATTGTGAGCCTTGTATCGCATCATGAGGTAACCAGCGGTTCCCACCCCTAATATAATAATAACAACAACAACAACCACGGACCAATGATGATCCGTTGCACCATTACTTTCAAGTATTTGCCAAAAAGTTGGCAAAACATGGTTTTACCCGGTTGCGATGACTCCGCCTTGTGGATGGTACTTGCAGCACAGGCCGTTGGAGTCGCGGTCGGCTTGCGTCCGCATGGTGAGGCCGGGCGTTCCCGGCTCCCAGATGCCGAGCGCCCTGCGCAGGCCGACGCGGGTTAAGCTCGTGTTACCGTGACGACCACGCGCACCACCATCCGACTCACCTGTCGTCCGTCACGATGGCCAGGTGCACGCCGCTGGGAGAGAACTGGATGGACGAGATCTGGTTTTGCCCGTAGTCGTCGAAGTAGTCCCTGTTGGCGGGAGACGTTAGCGTGATGTTTTTGAGTGCGTTTGGCTAGCTTCGGGGAGCCCATCTGGCTCCTTCTTTCTTACGCCAGCGTGGCCAGCTTCTGCGCCGTGTACGGGTCCCACAGGTCGACCCACCAGCTGGCACCGCTGAAGGCGGCGGTGGCGAGCAGCGCTCCGTCGGGTGAGAAGTCGCACGCCGACAGCAGGTAGAGCGTCTTGTGGGCGCCGCCCGTCAAATTGCGGATAAACGTGTACGAGCGAAGGCTCCACAGGCACACCATCTGACGAACAAGCAAGGTGCTTTTAGTTCACTCAAACTAATGGATATGTCCGATTTCAAGTCGGGGGTCCTTCCGAGCGCTGATATCGGGTGGCGCCGTGCGTGGTGACAATACACACGGCAGGATTATCTGTGAAGATTATCGCTTGCGTCTCGGCGCGTCCTTACGATTGTCGGGAGGGGAAATTCGGGGCTAAAATCGGGCCAATTCTCCTGCCGTGTGAACCAGGCTTAACAGAAAAAAATAGAACTCAAAAAACATTTCATTATTATAGTTTGGGATTTTTCATTTGAGTTTAGAGTTCTTTACATTTTATGCGTTTTAAATTACTTTTCAGGGTGGTTCTATTAGTTTTTAGTTATGTAAAAAATAGTTTTAGTTCAAGGTTATTTTAGTTAACTAAAACTAACAAAAAATAAATAAAATTCAACAATTTTGTCAGGTATGCAGGACCAAAACTGCCAAAATTAAAATAAATAAATAAATAAAAGTTACAAATAAAAACTTATATAAATTATAATTAAAACATTAAATACGAACAAAAAATCTAAATGGAAAATAAAAGCAACCAAAATAATATCCATAAACAAATAAAAACGAGATTAAAAAATATATAAATATAAAATA
The DNA here is from genome assembly GCF_051991245.1 of Festucalex cinctus. Taxonomy (NCBI): domain Eukaryota; kingdom Metazoa; phylum Chordata; class Actinopteri; order Syngnathiformes; family Syngnathidae; genus Festucalex; species Festucalex cinctus. The sequence goes on along the minus strand of NC_135415.1, from coordinate 10,638,347 downwards.
AATAAATAAAAGTGAGTAAAAATTGATATTAAAAATTAGAATTAAAATAAATATGAAAAAAAAAATCAAAATTGAAAAAAGCAACAAAAAATATATCCATAACTAAGTAAATAAAAGTACAAATAAATACAAAAAAATAATAAACGAGATTAAATATAAGATATATATATATATATTAAATATAAGTACATATAAAATAAATAAATGAATAAGAGTGAAAATAAAAACTGATATACTAAATTGTAATTAAAACATTAAATAAAAAAAATAAAATCTAAATAGAAAATAAAAGCAACAAAAATATCCATAAATAAATACAAGTAAAAATAAATACAAAAATATTAAACGAGATTAAAAAATATATATATAAGTAAATATAAAATAAATAAATATGAAAATAAAAACTGATATTATAAATTATAATAAAAACATTAAATACGAAAAAATAAATCTAAATGAAAATAAAAGCAACAAAAATATCTAAATAAATAAAAGTATAAATAAATACAAAAATAAAAAACTAGTTTCAAAAAAAAAAAGTATACAATAAATAAACGAAAGTGAAAAATAAAAACTGATGTAAATTATAATTAAAACAATACAAAAAAATAAATCTATATGGAAAGTAAAAGTAATAAAAAAAATATATCCATAAATAAATAAAAGTAAAAAGAAATACAAAAATAAAAAAACAGATTCAATAAATAAAATGTATGTTAAAATATAAAATAAATATCGAAATAAATATATCAAAAGAATTCAATTTCAATCAATAAATAAAACTGCTCTGCTCTCACATCAACTTGCGGCTTAAGTACAACCCGAGACACGCTTAGGACCGCCCCCTCATTTGAATAACATTTCCACCTGACAGAGCGTCGGCAGCATGAAACAAACATATATATGTGAGAGCAGAGTGTTTTTATTGATTGATTGATTGATATTTAATTCTATTTTTATATTTATTTTTATTTTTGAATCTCAATTTTTGTATTTATTTTTACTTTTATTCATGGATATAGATTTTTTTGTTTGTTTTTTATTTTCATTTATATTTATTTTTTGTATTTCATTTTTGAATTCTATTTTTTATATCCATTTATATTGTCACTTTTATTGATGTATTTCATTTGAATTTTTGGCAGTTGGAGCGAGCCCAAATGCAGCGAGCAGGTCGTTATTCTGCCGACTTGACGCAAGCGAAAGTCCTCGTTAACCGTGAACGAGCAAAAGAAGCATGCAGATAGGCAGCAGGCGCTCACCCTGTCGAAACGCCCCACGGTGGCCATCATGCTGCAGTCGGGCGACACGCAGCAGCAGCTGATCCAGTCTTTGTGGCCGGACAGCACCTGAACCTTCTTGCCTGACCGTACACAAGGGGGACAATTATCAACGCTTTTTTCATTTTATTATTATTCTCCTATCAAGGTGTGACGGACTTCATTGTACAGTCAAGATTTCTGCAGGTATCATCACATCGAATTGAATGCAACTTCAAATTCATGTAAATGCTCATGTACATGTAGCGAACACTCATTTTACAGTAAGTCATTCATAAAGTTACATTTAAGAGTTATGGCTAAAAAGAGTAAAAAAACATTTCGTCATACATTTGTGTTAAGGCAATTTTTCTGCCTCAAGATGGCATTAGTGTTTCATGCTGGCGTTTAACAGAAAGTGTACATTTTTCTTTTCAATGTCAGAGCAATTCAAAGGTGCAACTTGTAGACATATATATATATATATATATATATATATATATATATATATATATATATATATATATATATATATATATATATATATATATATATATTTTATTTTTTTTATCACATTTATTATTGCTAAATTGGGCAAGAGTGACTTTTTAGTTTTTGAATCTCATTTTTTTGTATTTATTTTGAATTTTTAGTTATGGATATATTTTATATATATATATATATTTTATTTTCGTATTTAATTTTTGAATATTTTTTATATACGTTTATATTGTCGTTTATTTATGTATGTATTCATTAAATTAAAAAGTCTTAGAATGTATTTATTTATTTTATTATCAATTTTGTATTTATTTGTAAGTACAGCATGCAAGAATTTTTATTTACCAGTAATTAGGTACAATTGGTTGTACTTTAATTTTTTATTTTTATTTTATTTTTTTTAAGTTTATTTATATATTTTTTTTTTCAATTCACATTTATTTTCTGTATTTAATTTTTGAATATTTTTTCTATACGTTTATATTTTCACATTTATTTATGTATAAATTAAAAAGTCTTATGAGTTATTTTATCAATTTTGTATTTATTTTTCAATACAACGAGCAATAATTTTTATTTACTTGTAATTAGGTACAATCAGTAGTACTTTTTCTATTTTGCGATAGGTTTATTTCAATTTTGTATTTATTTTTATTTTATTTATTTGTTTATGTATTTTTAATGAAAAAGTCTTGTTGTATATGTTTACTAAATAATGAACAACAACTGTATTTCAATTTTTAACGTCTCGATGACATCGTACTGAAATCCGTTTAATGCCATTGAAGGTCTTGAAAGGCAAAATCCATTTCTTTTCTTTTTTTTTTTTTAATGGCGTGACGGTTAATAATAATAATAATAATAATAATAATCGTTGCATGATTTGCCATTTGGTGGTGGTGATGTTGCGTTTGTTTGCGCTCGTCACCTTTGTGGGGCAGGTCCCAGACGCGCAGTGTCTTGTCGCGAGACGACGACACCAGCGTGAGGCTCCCGTTGGGAAGGAAGAGCAGGTTGCGCACCACGCCCTCGTGGCCGGAAAGGTCCAACATGGCCACGCCTCAAACACCACAACAAACAAACAAACAAAAACTTTTGTTCACGAGCAAAGCAAAACAGACAGCTGTACTTTGTTAAACAAGGGCGAGCGAGCGAGCGTCTGCTCCAGTGACAATTCCAAGATTGGCGACAACGTCACAGACACGTAGATGGCGCCATTTTATACTCAAACACTACTACAGTACTATTTTTTTTGGGGGGGGGTTGTTTTTTAACTTGTTTGTTGGTACTTCTACTTTCACCAATTTGTTTTGATCTGTCTGTTCTTGCACTCAAGGTCAAAGGGCAAGTTCTTTTATTTTTGTGCCTAAGTTCAATCACTAGTACTAACCGTTTTGTTTTGTTTTTGGGTTGTTGTTTTTTTTTTTTTACCTGTGCATATATTTAAGTATACAGTACAAGTAATACTATTTATTTGTAGGTACAGTGTGCAAGAATTTTTATTTACTTGTAATTACGTACAATCAGTTGTACTTTTTCTATTTTGCGATGTTTTCTTAAATTTTTTTAAATTTATTTTAATTAACTAATTTATTTATTTTGTATTTTATATTTTATTATCAATTTTGTATTGTAAGTACAGCGTGCAAGAATTTTTATTTACTTGTACAATCAGCTGTACTTTCTCTATTTTGCGATATTTTTTTTCAATTTTGTATATTTTTCAATTTTGTGTATTTTCTTGTGGGTGCAATCCTGTTTTGTTTTTTGTTTTTTTAATTGAAAACTAATTGGCTGTTTATCCGCGCTTTGTAAAGAATTTTTCGGATTCCATTTTTTTTTCTTTTTATAACAGAAAATCAAAAGTACAAGAGCTGACCCACCAGTGCGAACGTTCCAGATTTTGATGGTGCCGTTTTCCAAACCGGTGGCCAGCAGAAGAGCGTTGCCTTCGTTGTTATTGTTGTTGTTGCCTTTTGGTGGCGATTTGTTGCCGGGCAACTTTGGGGCCCGGGGCCCGAAGGCCAGCCCCCAAACGGGATGACCGCAACTGAAACTCTTGTCCGCTCGGTCCACCTGGCTGTCCTGACCTTCGTCTCTGCGAAGGGGAATTTGTTGACAAAAGCAACACCAAAAAACGTCAACCATACAATAATCATTGACATCGGAAGACACTCATATTTTGATAAGATTTATATATATATATATATATATATATATATATATATATATATATATATATATATATATACATATATATATATATATATATATATATATATATATATATATATATATATATATATATATATATATATATATATATGAATGTTCCAAGTATTGAAATTTCCTAGGGTTTCACAAACGCCTCTCATGAGCTTCAAAGACATGCAGCATTCTTTTTCAGATTAGGTCACTGGATTTTTATTTGTTATTATTTTGTGCTGAATCATATTTGTTTGTTTTTTTTTCATTCTGAAAAGTATTGTTGTGGATAATGGTCACTTTTTTTTTTTTTGTCTTTTTCCATAACCAATATTCAGATTCAGATTAGGTCATTGTATTTTTATTTGTATTATTATTTTTGTGCCACATCATTTTTTTATATATATATATTTTTTTTTTTTATTCTGAAAAAGTATTGTTTTGGAGAAACGGTCCAATTTTGTTTGTCTTTTTTTTTTTTTTTAAACCAAGTAATATTCAGATTCAGATCAGGTCAATGTATTTTTATTTTTTATTATTATTTTTATGTAAAGTCATGTTTTGTTTTGTTTTGAATTCTGAATAAGTATTGTTTTGGACAACGGTCCCTTTTTTTTATTCTGATTTAGATTAGGTCACTGTATTTTTATTTATCGTTATTATTATTATTATTATTATTTTTGTGCCAAGTCATGATTTTTTTTTATTTTTGAAAAGGCATTGCTGTGGATAACTGTCTCTTTTTGCTTGTCCTATTTCATTTTTTGTTTTAACCAAGTAATATTCAGATTCAAATTAGGTCACTGAATTTTTATATTGATTATTATTTTTGTGCCATTAGTTTTTTTGTTTTGTTTTTTTTTTCTGAAAAGCATTCTTGTGGATAATGGTCTCTTTTGTTTGTCTTTTTTCATTGTTTTTTGTAACTCAGTAGATTCAGATTAGGTGATTGTATTGTTATTTTTTTATTCTTATTTTTGTGCCAAGTCATTTTTATTTTTTTAATTCTGAAAAAAAAAGTGAAAAAGTGGATAACGGTTGCTTTTTTTTTTTTTTTTTCTTAACCAATGTTCAGATTCAGATTAGGTCACTGTATTTTTATTTTTTATTATTTTTGTGCCACATCATTTTTTTTTTATTCTGAAAAGTATTGTTGTGGATAACAGTCTCTTTTTGTTTGTCCTTTTTCATTTTTTTAACCATGTAATATTCAGATTCAGTCACTGTGTTTTATTTTTTAAGAATAATAATTATTTTTGGGCCAAGTCATTATTATTTTTTTTTATTCTGAAAAAAAAAAAAGTATTGTGGATAATGGTCTCTTTTTGTTTGTCTTTTTTCTCTCTCTCTCTTTTTTTTTTTTTTTTACCAATTAACATTGTTTAACTATTTAAACAGTTTAAAACTTGCACGTGCGGACACAAAACTTTTTTAAAATCATTATTATTATTATTATTATTCGAGTGTTGAAATTTCAACGGGTTACGCGTGTGATGTTCAGGCAGAGCACAAATATTCACGACATGATTCACAAATATTTGTCAGTTAGTCAGCACGTGTCATTGTTTTCAGATTCAGTCACTCGATTCAAAATACATATTTCTATGTGGCAAGTCGTGCTTTTTAATTTATGGGGGGGAAATTGAATAACAGTTATGAAGGTTTCAATCTGTCTTTTTAAGAGAACAGGACATGTTTTTTTACCAGTTGACATTTAAAAACAACTTCTTGTGCATAGGAAACCTTTTTCCCCATTTTAATAAAATAAATGTCCAAAGTTTTAACGAATACTTGTACAATGTTCAAGGAACAAGTTCGCATAACACTTGACCGATGTGGAGGTTTTTTTCCGAGAGTTTTGCGAACGCCTCGCGCGACGTTCAAGGAACGCGTACTTATAAGAACGTACTGCGAGTCGAGGGGCCAGGCGACCACCCACACGATGCCGTGACCCATGGACCAGGCGAACCAGGCTCCGTCCGGAGAGAAGTCCACGCTCCACGTCTCGCAGCCGGGCCGGCCCTCCAACGACGGCGGCCGCCGGGTCTTCAGCTCCAGGATGAGCGCAGGGTCGGAGGAGGAGGAGGCGGCGGCTGCGGAAGACGGAAAGAAAACAAACAAGCGCCGTCAACAACGCTCACCGAGCGGGGACGTACGGAAGGGATGCCGCCTGCGCCGCTCGCCTCCGCTTCGTTGGCTGTGATGCGTTTACGTACAAGTCGGCTGGAGCCCCGCCGCGTTGTCTTGGCTCGAGCACATGGTGGTCGCGTCGCGGTCGTCTTCACATCGTTCTCGGCGTTCGAAGACAAGAGACGAGCTCGTCGGGACTAGTTTGGGGTAAATAAATCGTCGACGGCGGTTACCTCGCGTCACGTCACGTCAGGTTAGTGAAAGAAGGCGACGCCGTGGTGATGACGACACTTTTCCGAGCGCGGACATTTGCCCGGTCACGTTTCTTGGGGCTCGTTACGCAACGTCGCTAAGCCACGCCCCTAACGACGAGATGTGGCTCACACGGGGAAAAAAATTACACACACACACACAAACCAGGCCCCGCCCCTGGTGGTTTGTCAATTTAATAGTGTGCGATACTGCAAACGTTGGTATCAATACGCTACCAAGTAAATACAGGGCGAGTATCGCCGGATACTAACGGATATCGATACTTTTGAAAATTATAGTTTTTTGTTTTTTTAAGTAAGGTGGCAACAATCAAATTTCAACCTTTAAGTGTTTTTGTGTTTCCTTTTTTAAAAAGGAGAAAATTAGGACAAAGTTTATTGATAAATAGAAAATACTTTCAATGTTTCCCGCCCACAAATATTCATACCATAACAAAATAAGATTTAAATCTTAATATTAAAAGACGTATTATGGTGACCCGTTTTGGGCTTTTTGTTGGTTCTGACCAAGTCATTTTAAAATAAGATATGCCTACGGGTAAACAAAGTGCACAAAGTGATCATATATTTTCCATAGAAAATGAAAATAGCATATAGCACGTTAGCGAGCATGGAGCTAACGTCGCATATAGCACGTTATCAAGCATGGAGCTAACAGAAATTGGTATGGTGTCAAACAGACAAGAGTCACTTCTACTTGCACGTTTATTACATTACTAAAAATGAAGCACCAAAGCCGCGTATCTATACAACTTACTTCTTAGATCATCTAAAAAATTGAACAATGTGCTAACAATGTCAAATCTGATCCACAGAAAATGAAAAAGGTCTAAAAGAGTTTGCATATAGCACGTTAGCTATCGCCATCCAGCCATTCTGTTTTTTTTTTTTTCATGCAAAACACAAGAGTATACATACTGATTACTTTACTTTTTTTTTAAATACTGTTTTTGTGGGTTTTATGATCTGGAAGCCCAAATTATATAATAATAAACAATCCTAAAATCTATAAATCTATAAATCTCGATTAAAGTTTGACTTTGTAAATGAATTTTAAGAACCATAAAAATAAGCAGACACTGGTTGATGTACACATTTCATGTCAACATAAAAACTATTTATTGTCTGTACAAAAAATTCCACGCTGAACCTTTTTTTTTTTTTTCCTTTTTCCAAATGTACACGCGTCGTTCATGTTGTTCCTGTTCAGTTGCATTCTGAAGGAAGGCGATCGTGCAAAGCATGCGCTGTGGAAGATGACGTCATGTTGACATGTTGACGCTCCACACCAACATCGAGGCACTTTTTTTTTTTTTTTGTCGAGGTAAAACAAAACGAAAACAAAAATCACAACCAATGGCACACCTTGCAAGCCAAGCCCGTACAAAAACAAACGCCGCTCCTTTCACATTGTCACTGGGAGCACACGCTTGGGCTGGATTAAAAAAAAAAAATGTAATTTTAAAAAAAGGGAATAATTGATATCAAATCCATTTTCCTCTTCGAGCCTGATATCGATTCATAAAACCATGAATCAATTATTTTATTGTCTCTTTTTTCCATAAATTAATAAGAAAATTGAATCTTAAAAGCCTTTTTTTTATATCTTACTATGCAGGTAAATATGGTGAAAAAGTAACTTGTAAAAAAAAAAAAAATTATACCTGTAGAAAAAAAAAAGTATATATTTGTGTCTGTAAAAGTAATCATTTTTACCTGTAATTTTTTTTTTACCTATTTAGAAAAAATAATCATAAATTTACCTGTAAAAAAAAATGTTTAATAAAAAAAAATAGGTGCAAAAGTCACGTGACTGGACAGCAGCAGAAAAAACCTATGACTCCTAGTGGCCACTTCTTTGACTACAAGTTGTCATTTCTACTGATACAAATGTACACCTTTTTCTCTACAGGTACATTTTTTTTTTTTTTTTTTTGTACAGATACACATTTTTTATGTACATTTCTTTACGTACAATTTTTTTTACAGGCACAATTTTTTTTTCCTTATACAGGCACAATTTTTTTTTTTTATGGGTACTTTTTTTTTTACTGGTACATTTTTTACGTACATTTGTTTTTGTTTTACTTGCAGGTACAAATTCTTTTTATGTACAATTTTTTTTTACTGGTACAATTTATTTTTTTTTTTTTTTTTTTAATTTTTTTTTACAAGTTACTTTTGCCCAATATTTACCTCCATATCTTACCGTTTTTCTGAATTGTTCACATGAATTGACAAGTATTTTCTTAACATTTATGAAAGACCTGACTTGTTGCACTTCAACACAATTCAAAATCTTTTTAATTCATATTTACAATTATTGAATGAGAATGATGAAAAATGTTCATCTCATTCTTGCTGATGTCAATGTTTGTGTAACATGTAAGTGATAACACGTCATTAATAAACTAAATTGTTTAACCAGTTACTGCCTTAGCGAAATTTCAAGTTTTTGGAATTATCATGTCCTCGATATTTCGGAAGAATTGACATTCCATAATTAATCAGTATTGGATTGAATTGAAGTGGAACAAATCGAAAAAAAAAAATCAAATTTGAATTGAACTGAGCTCTTGCGAATCGAAATGGAATCGATGTGAGGAAATAAGACTGGATAATATAATACCCTGCATCCAACCGCTAGAAAGTCAGCAGGTCGGGTGGCACCTCCCTGGCATCCGACTTTCCCGTGTCCTCATGCTCACCTGTAGGGGGCGACATTAGTGTGAAACAAACAAACCAATGCGTGCAAACGTGACATCACGTCTGACATTCGTACCGGACGGGAGTGTGTGGATCTGGACCAGCGTGGTGGGCGGCACGTCCGACGCGACAGCGGGGAGGCGCGGAACGGCCTGGAAGATCTGCTCTTCGTCGGATTCCACCAAGCTCAGCACGTCACCTCGGTCGCCCTCCGAGGACCTGCCAAACACCGACAACGGTCACCGCGCACCTCCTTTCATTCATCCACTCATGGAAATATTGGGAACAGATTGACAACATATAATCATCATTTGTACATTTTTTTTTAACTGTTTAAACATTTGTTGGTACAAAATTCTAAATAAATAAATAAATGAGTAAAAGTGAACATTAAAATGGATATTTAAAAAAAACAAAAATCGAAAATTGTTTCCAAAAAATATCTATAAATGCAAATAAAAAGAACAAAAATATATATACATAAATAAATTTGTATTTGTATTTATCTTGTGAATTATATTTTTTATATCCGTTTTTGTTTTCACTCTCAGTCATTTCTTTCTTTATTTATCTATTTATTTATTTATTTTGTCAGTTGTGGTCCTCCATAGCTGTTGCAGTGCTGATTGTATGAGGTGACTGGCGGCGGATGACTCACCCAAAAGGTCGCCCTGAAACAGAAACAGAAACAGCAAAAACCAAGGTCAGAATTTAGAGCTTTTCAGATTTTCGCGTGGTGGTACCAATTATGTTGGAATGTTGAATGGGATGCATGGCGTAAATGAAGTGGTGCACCAATTCCATTTTGGCTGAGAGAAGTTTGCAAGAAAAGCTTTTCTGACACTATCAACGGTGTGCGCCAACTCTGTTTGGACGTTAAAGTGTGGGTACGTGGCTTAAAAGTACCGATTGGAAGGTGCGCACAAATTCAGTCAGAAAGTTGAAGGTGGACCGCAGGGATTACATACTTTTCAAAGTATCTTTTAGGGGTGCGCCAACTACATTTTTAGGAGGAAATAATGGCTGAGAGAAGTTTGCAAGAAAAACTTCCTGACACTATCAAAGGGGTGCGCCAACTCTGAACCTTGAAGTGGGTGTGTGTGGCTTAAAAAGCATCTTGGAAGGTCCACAAATAAAGTACAAAAAGTAGTGAGTGGTATTGTAAACTGGAACCGTAACTATTTATTTATGCATGTATTTATTTAATTAAATATTAATTATTAATTAAATAATAATCCATCCATCCATTTTCTGTAATAATCATAATAATACGATAAATATATATATGAATAAATAATATAAATTAATAATAATATAAAAATGTTTGGCTGTATGTCACTTGAAACACCTGTTTGGAGGTGCACCAAGTTACTCATTGGGGACACCGCAGGGATTACGTTACTTACAAATTATTTTTGGAATGCGTGGCTGAAAGAGGTTTGCAAGAAAAGCTTTTGCTGACACGATCAAGGGGGTGCACCAACTTGTTGTCGAAGTGGGTCAAAACGCTTAAAAAGTATCGACTGGAAGGTGCGCAAATTCAGTCCGAATGTTGAAGGTGCACCGCAGGGATTACGTGCCTTACAAAGTAACTTTTGAGGGTGCGCCAATTTTCACATTGTGGATATTGCAGTGATTACAAGTTGCTTACAAAAGTACCTTAGGGGGTGCGCCAACTACATTTTTGGCAAGAAAGCGTGCCTGAAAGAGGTTTACCGAGGCAGACGCGATGTCTGTTTGTAAAGAGCAGCTTTGCCACGACGGCCGCCAGGCCCACGACCAGCGCGGCAATGAAGACGCCGACGATGACGCCCGTGTAGTCGGAGGCCGCTGACAAGACAAAAACGGAGGCGCGGCGTCAAGATGAGGAGAAGAAGGCGTGGCGACCGGTCGCTCGGCATTCCGCGCTGCTCACCCGTGACTGTGAGGTAGACCTCGGCCTGGCGCAGCGCCAGCGCGTTCTCGCCGTGGCACACGTAGGCGCCGCTGTCGTCCCGGCTAACGTTGTTGATGGTAAGGCTGTAGGTGGCGCCGTCCCGGCTCAGGGCGTACTTGGGGCCGGGCGCCAGCGCCACCCCGTCGTCCGCCGCGCGCCTCCAGCTGATGTTGGCGGGCGGCACCGACGCCGCCTCCGTGCACGCGAGCGTCACACTGTTGCCCTCTTGCGCCCACGCCAGTGGGGAAACTTCAGGACGCGGCGCCTCTGCGGTGTTAGCATACGTTAGCCGTTAGCCATTGTTAATTAGCGTCTAGTATCTAGCTAGGTAGATACTACATAGATATATAGCTAGCTAGCTAGCTAGATAGCTAAATAAATATAGCTAGATAGCTAGACAGCAATTTATAGCCATCGAGCTAGCTGGCTAGCTATTTATTTAGCCATCTAGCTAGCTAAATGATAGCTATCTATCTATCTAGCTAGCTATATTTAGCTAATAAATAGCTAACTAGCTAGCTAGCTAGGTAGATAGCTACATAACTAGCTAGTTATCGAGCTAGTTAGCTAGCTAAATATATAGCAGCTAGCTACCTTGATATCTAAATAAATAGCTAGCTAGCTAGCGAGCTTGATTGCTAAATTTATAGCGAGCTAGCTAGCTAGATAGCTTAATGAATAGCTAGCTAGCTAGATAGATAAATAAATAGCTAGCTAGCTAGATAGCTAAATAAATAGCTAGCTAGCTAGATAGCTAAATAAATAGCTAGCTATCTAACTAGATATATAGCTAAATAAATAGCTAGCTATCTAACTAGATATATAGCTAAATAAATAGCTAGCTATCTAACTAGCTATAGAGCTAAATAAATAGCAAGCTATCTAGGTCGATAGATAGCTAAATAAATAGTTAGCTAGCTTGATAGCTAAATAAATAGCTAGCTATCTATCTGGTTAGATAGATAAATAAATCAATAGCTAGCTAGCTAAATCAATAGCTGGTTAGCTAGTATGCGCGCAACGTACCGAGCTTAAGGGAGCAAGCGGGTTGCCGTCCGGCGGCGAGCGCAGAGTGTTGTGCGGCGCACCTCAGCGTTTGGCCACCGGCCAGCAGGGAGCGGTTTAGCGCCACCCGCAGGACGGACGTCACCTCCGAGGCCAGCACACGGCCCTCGCCATCCCCGTGGCCGTCCCCGCCCTGGCTCCATTTGAGCTCGGGGTCCGGGTAGCATCCGGGCCAGGCGCAGCTGAAGCCGACATGCGTCGGGTCCGACGACTGGAGCCATGAGCACTCAGGGTGGCGCTCGGAAGCATCTGCGCCAAAAAAAAAAAAAAAAAAACACCAAACACGCTTCAAATACAATGTTAGATTCTTTTCTCTTAATTAATTTAATCAATAAGAGCAGTTTTACTCAAATCAAAGTCGGCATTTGAACCATTTTTGACCAAACATTCTGCCAAAGGTGAGAATCCAAATGAGCATGATTATTTGAGAAAGAAAAATTATATATATAATGCTATACCTCTAGCCAGCTAGGTAGATACTAGATAAATGTCTAGCTAGCACAGAAGGACAGACAAGACAGACAGACACCAGATATCTAGTTATCTAGCTAGCAAGAGTGGTGATAGATGTCTAGCTAGCTAGAGTGGCGATATAGATGTCTAGCTCGTTAGCTAGAGTGGCGATATATGTCTGTCTGGCTAGCTAGCTAGAGTGGTGATAGATGTCTCGATAGATGTCTCGATAGATGTCTCGATAGATGTCTCGATAGATAGATAGATAGATAGATAGATAGATAGATAGATAGATAGATAGATAGATAGATAGATAGATAGATAGATAGAGAAACAGACAGACACTAGATGTCTAGCAAGCTAACAAGAGTGGCGACAAATAGATGTCTAGCTAGCTAGCTAGAGTGGTGATGGATGGATGGATGGATGGGTGGATATGATAGATATGAACTTACAGTAGACAAGCAGCTGCGCGCTGGCGTTGGCGACAGCGTGCGTGAGCGTGTTGTTGGCGACGCAGCTGTAGACGCCCTGCGCCTCGGGCTGGACGTCCTTCACGCTGAAGTCCAGCCAGGGCGCGCCGGCGGCGGAGGCCAGCGGCATTCCGGCGAAGGTCCACGCGAGGCGCTGGGACGGGTATGAGGAGGCCACGCAGTGGAAGGACACGCTGGAGCCGCGGTGCGTGACCAGCGTGCCGTTAGACAACACGGTGGACGGCACGATGGACAGCGACACGTTCTCCGGACCGCCTGAGGAGGGCGCAAGGTGACGTCACACTTGGCATCGGGGTAGAAAACTTTTGAATCATATTTGAGTTGTTATAAAGTAAAAAAGAAGAAAAAAAGATTTCAAATTGTTCAAGAGTTAAAAAAAAGAAAAGAAAAAAGTAATTTAATTAGTTACAATTAAATAAATAACCAATCATGACATCAAATATACTGAAAAAATGTTAAATATACGTAAAATTGTTTACTTCCATAAAAATAGTAGTTCATTTAATTCCAATTACATAAACAATTCTTTAATAAAATAAATATTTAAATATATTTACAATTTTTTTTTACTTTATTACTTGGTATAACTGAACTAAATATTGAATTAATTATGATTTTGAAGTCTATTTTCTATTAAAATTACTGATTAAATGAAGTGAATTTGAAACTGTTTTAAACATGTAAAATTGTTAATTTTATCAACATTCAAATCAATTACTACACAGTACTAACCAAGTATTTAGTTCAAAATGATTGCTAAAGGTTTTCCTTAAAATTGTTGATATTAGTGATTATTATTACAATTACCAAACCAATTATTTCCCAAAGTAAATTTAAACATGGTGATGTAAAATGTTGATGTTTGCGATATTATTTTCTTATCATTATTTAAAATATAATTGACCAAATACAAATTAATACAATCAGATTTTTTTTAAATGCATGCAAAATGTCAAAGTTTATTATAATGGTAAAATAATTCATGCTCATTTTAAAATGTTATTAAACAACTGAAAAAGTTGAATGTACATTAAATGTTAGAATGTTAACAACTGTTGTTGACACATTTAATTAGATCAATGCATTTCAACTGACTACACTGACCAACTTTAATGGGGGGGGGTCTAAATCTTACAAAATCGATAGGCTACAAATAAAAACGGGGCTGTTGATGTACCGAGTTACAGATGCGAGCGGGCCACTTTGCGCCCGGGGACCTTAGTTTGCCTAGTGGCGCTTTAATATCAAACAAGCCGCGACTGACTTACCTGCCACCAATCTGTCTCTTTGAAAAATCGTTAAGGTTTATGAATCAGAAAAATGCCCATGCTTTTGAAGTTTTTTTGAATGATTTTGACTTGATTTAAAAGATTTATGGGATCCTTTTCTTTTGACAATTTGTAACAATGCCCCTTATTCTTGTTCTTTATTTGTTCTATTTATGTTTTTGTTTTTATTTTTTTAAGTGTATATTTCTTGAAGTGTGCTGTAATCGACTTGTGTGTAACATTTTGTGGTGCTTAATTTGTTTATAGTTGATGTTGATTCTGAATTTAAAAACAAACAAACAAACAAAACAAAACTTACCTGCCACCTGCAGCAGTACGCGCGCGCCCCACGTCACGTTCCCCGGAAGCGTGGCCTCACACAGGTACACGCCCTCGTCGCCCTCCGACACCCGCCGGAAGTTCAGGCTGCCGTCGCCGAGCACCAGCACCCGCGACCCGCCGTCGTCGTCGTCGCCATCGCCGCCTGGGCTGCCGCTCGGCACCGCCACCACGACCTCGCTTCCGTTTTTCGTCCAGCGCGTCCGGGACGGCGTCACGGAGCCCTCCGAGTAGCACGGAAGCAGGACGACGTCACCGGGCGCCGCCGTGATGACGGAAGACTCGGACGGCGAGGCCGGCTCCGGCGAATCCGACGCCCAAACAGCGACTGGAACAAACAAACATGGCTGGGCGGTCGCAACGTTTTCCCCGCGCGTACCTGATCATGTGTGCGGGCCGCACTCACTCACCTGTAGTAGCGAACACGCACGCGACCACCCACGTCCCCCCCGTCATCATCGCCACGTGCTCTTCATGTCCTTACTAAGTTACAACTATTACAAAAACGAATGAGAGAAAGAGAGGGAGCGTGATTCAAAACCAACAAAAAAGTCCCTCCACCCCAGTCCGACCAGTTTGACCAGGTGACGTAGGCGGAAGCACCCAGGTAAGTCGGCGGACAACGGAGCGGCCATGTTGGCGTCACCTGGCTCCTCCTTTTTTTCTTTTTTTTTAAAATAAGATAAAAATAAGTCTCTATTTCTAATATTAACACATATTTAAAATCACGTTTTCATTAAATGTTCACCGTTGCGTGATAAATCACAAAGATCTAATTTTAGTGCCCTCGAGTGGCCGTTTTGTGCCATTCCTCATGTTTGTGGCGTTTAAATGGAGTCCGAGTCTTGAGAACCATTCATTTAAAAAAGGAAATACCCTGATTCAAAAATATGCACCGATGGGAGATAAAGGAGGAAAATGGGCACTTGTGTAAGCAAGTAGTCCTAAAATAGAATCCAAATTGAGGGAAGCGTGTTTGTGACGTTTGTTGCAGGGGCTGTCATATACGATTCTATCTTTTGCGCCGGTCCCTGAATGCCCCATTGCCTGTTGTGGAATCTAAACCGAAACAGCGGTTAGCGTCGCAAGTTAGCGGCTCCGTCCACATAAATAAATAAATAAAATGCCCGTGGATGTGAAACAATGGAGCGGCCCGTTGCAGCTCCAGGAGGTGGAGGAGGAACCCGGCCTGCCTCTGATCGTCAAATACGGCTCCGTGGAGATCGACAAGCTGGGCAAAGTACTCACGCCAACGCAGGTTAGCTATTAGCTTAGCCTAGCCTAGCAGAAAATGTGCGATCAAAGTGTTTATTTAGGAACGAAGCCTTGTCACGCTGAAAAGGCGAAAACGTGTAAGATAATTTGTATATTATTAAGCTGATAACGTCACTATTTTGTGTACAATAAATTAATAACGTTCAAAAGAAATGTTGCCAATTGTTGTCAACTGAAAATGACGCCATCAGGCGTGCTCAGGAAACGACCAATCACGGCTCACCAGTTTTCTGGCTTTGGTCATGTGACGTTGGCGAACAGCCATGATTGGTCGCTACTTGTTTCCTAAACAGGGTAACGACAGCTTCCGTTGACCTCATGAAAAATAATGGAGTTATCGCATTAATTATACACAAAATATTGCCTTCTTACTGCTGAAAATGGCCCAATGAGTCAAATATCTCGTTAAATTCCACTTTTGCGCCACATTTTCACCTCTTCAATTCAGTGTTGTCTACATTTTATGGTAGGTTGAAGACAATTCACCAAACAAGGGCAACTTTTCGTTTTTTGTTTTTTGTTTTTAAGAGCTGAATTATTGTCAATCTTTTTACCCCTCCAGGTACAGAATCGACCCACTTGCATCGAGTGGGAAGGATGTGACCCCAGCAAACTTTACACTTTGGCCCTGACTGACCCCGATGCCCCCAGCAGGAAGAAGCCCACATTCAGGTTCAAATCTCATTTTGCAATAATTCACTTTCAAAAAAGTGTCTTGTCAATTGTTGAAATTGAAGACTGGCCAATTTTCCTGTTAAATATTTTTCTATTCAATGTTTCTGCCACTTTTTCCTGTTTGAATTTATTTTTTTGCCATTTTTTTAATCAAACATTTTACATTCTGTATTTTTTTTTGCCAGCTTTTCACATTTATCTTTAACAAATTAAAATACATGGCATTTTATTTAATGTTTATATTAAAAAAAAACATGAAAATTTGTTTTTATATTTACATTTTAAGTTCATGTTTGTTGCCAAATTTTCTATTAAATATTCTATTATCATGTAAACAAATGTGAATTTAAAAATGTTGCCAAGTTTTCATGTTAAATATTTTAAAATAATTTTACCTGTTTTTTTATTTATTTATTTTTATTTTTTATTTTTTTTTTATCATGGAAATGTTTTGCCATTTTAACACTATCGTCCAAAATTTTTGCTAGCTTTGTCATTTTTGCAAATTCAAACATGTTGAAATTTCTTCTACGTTTACAGTTTTCAAATGAAAATTTGCTTCCCAATTTGTATTTTTAATCCAAGTTTGTTGCTTTAATTATTTTTTTTAAGTAAATTATTTAATGTGAATTCAAAGCTTTGTCAATTTTGCAAATTCAAAAATGTTAATTTATTCCATGTTTACAGTTTTCAAATGAAAAATGCTTGTCATTTTTTTCATGTTTACATTTAAAAAAAACGTTAAAATTTGTTTTTATATTTACATTTTAAATTCATGTTTGCTACCAAATTTTCCTAATAAATATTCTATTATCATGTAAACAAATGTGAATTTAAAAATAAATTTGACATTTCTTCAATGTTTACAATTTTCAAATTAAAATTTGCTTCCCAATTTTTATATTTAATCCATTTGTTGCAGAATTTTACAAAAAAAAAAAAAAAAAGCAAATTTCATGTAATGTGAATTCAAAAGTTGTTGCCAATTTTTCATGTTCTCCTTTTTTAATTATGTGGCAGTAGCGGAGCTTCCGCTTGCGAAGCAAAGCAGGCACATATTACCATCCGAGAACATGACGTTTACCAATTTTCTTTATTTACTGGAATTTTTCAGACAAAATGCGGCCCGAACCGTTGACCGTACCGGCACAATTGAGGTATCAAAAGATGATCAAGATCTGACTTGGCGGGGAATTATTTTTTTTCCGGAATTCTGACGCAATTCCCCAAAAAGAACACCAAGATCCACAAATCAAGCACCTATGGATTGACCTGATTTAAACAGGAAGTGACCCGGAACTGACCTGATTTCAACAGGAAGTGACTTGATTTCAACAGGAAGTGACCCAGAACTGACCTGATTTCAACAGGAAGTGACCTGATTTCAACAGGACGTGTCCCAGAAGTGGCTTAAAATCAACAGGAAGTGACCTGATTTCAACAGGAAGTGCCCTGATTTCAACAGGACGTCACCCGGAAGTGGCTTAAGATCAACAGGAAGTGACCTGATTACAATAGGAAGTGAGCTGGAATTGGGCTAAAATCAACAGGAAGTGACCTGATTTCAACAGGAAGTGACCCGGAAGTGGTTTCAAATAAACAGGAAGTGACCTGGAAGTGACCTGATTTCAACAGGAAGTGACTTACTTTAAACAGGATTTGGAAAACTGTTCAGTACATGCGGCTTTCCACCTTGCAAGAGTCAGCATATCCAAAATTTTCGCGGAAATTTTTGTAGTTGTAATTTATTCGTTTAACATTCCCAAATTGCGTTTGAACATGACCTTGTTTGTTGTCAGGGAGTGGCATCACTTCCTGGTGGTGAACATGAAAGGAAACGACGTGTCTAGCGGCGACGTCTTGTCCGACTACGTCGGTTCTGGCCCACCCGAGGGAACAGGTAACACAATTAGCAAAAAGTTGAAAGGTTGCAAAATGTTTCCGGACGCTCGTCAAACGTTTCCTTTGTTGCCCGCGCAGGTCTCCATCGCTACGTGTGGCTGGTGTACGGCCAGCCGGGGGCACTGTCGTGCAGCGAGCGCATCCTGGGCAACCGCTCGGGCGACGGCCGCGGCAAGTTCCGCGTGGGCGACTTCCGCCGCAAGTATGGGCTGGGCGTGCCCGTGGCCGCCACCTGCTACCAGGCCGAGTGGGACGACTACGTGCCCAAACTCTACCAGCAGCTGGCGGGCAAGTAGACGTGCCTCGTCGTTATCGCAAGGAGGCGCCGTTTCATCTCAACTCAATAAAGTTGCTCAACAATCCGGACGTCGTCTGTTTCCTATCGCCTACACGACTTGAGTGGTCACAGGAAACTTTTTCGAAGATCCATTATTATTATTTATTATTTATTCATAATTGAAATGGGAGGGATCAAATCAACATCTGCATCACAAAATAATTAATTGTTCACAATTTGTTGGTCATTTTGTTCAATGAAATGTTACTTGCGTTATCAGTACTGAGTGAATACTCGTACGTATTTTTAAAAAATTGTGAAAATATCTTTTTAAAAAAAAAAGTTAATGTGAAGTTTGTTTTGGTGGCAAAAAAAGAAAGAAAAAAAAGTCAATGTGAATGTTGAAAAATTTGCTTTTAAAAAATATATTTTAATTTGTCTTTAGTGGGTGACAAATATTTTCGACAAAAAAATAAAATAATTTATTTCATATTTTTATTCATATATAATTTTTATTATTTCATTTATATATATATATATATATATATATATATATATATATTATATACATGTTTTGCTATTTGCTAGTTGTATTTGTTAGACTTCAGGCAACAAAAATATTTTTTTATATATCTATATTTATATATATAATACATCCAATCGGATCAAAGACATAAGAAGACATGCGCGTTTGTGTGATGAGCACTTTATTTCCAAATGTAATTAAAATCTTGCCAACAGCTGCGATTGAGCTTGCTGACCCGTCGTGAGGGTTAAAGTGCATGCAATTGTCCGCTGCATCGGCGGAAGGAAATCGGACAAGGAAAAACTTTTTTTTTTTTTTTTTTTTTTTTGCACCTGTGAAATCGCGATTTAAAATCGAATATGAAAATAAGTAAAATCCTTCCGTACAAAGTTGCCGTACGCTTATACCGAGCCCTTGGTGCGGAAATCCGCACTCCATGATGATGATGATGATGATGATTCTTCATCGCATTGTTCTTCCCATCGGTGAAACGGGTCTGAGCGGCGGTCAGGTCACGTGACGCGTTGGCTCGCCCCGTCCTCATCTGTGCTGATCTTTGTCCAAGTTGTCGAAGCCCAGGCGCGCGCTCTCGGCGTCGAAGGCGTCCAGCTCGCGCTCCTCGCGCTCCAGCAGGTGCTTGATGCGCTCCGTGCGGTCCTTCTGCACCGACGCAAGCTCCTCCTCCATCTCGGACGACAACAAAACACGCACGAACATCGTCAACACAACTGCACTGCTTTCATTTCATAACACCTTTAAAAAAAACACAAAAAAAAAAAACATTTGCATCAAGTTGGAATGCAAAACTTTCATTTTCAACCTCCATCACAAACTGGGTACCTCACGATACGATACGATACGATATGCGATACGAGGGCCACAATAAC
Source organism: Festucalex cinctus (assembly GCF_051991245.1). Lineage (NCBI taxonomy): Eukaryota > Metazoa > Chordata > Actinopteri > Syngnathiformes > Syngnathidae > Festucalex > Festucalex cinctus. Next base: position 10,618,177 of record NC_135415.1, on the reverse strand, counting down.
GATTATCTCACCATACCGCCATTATCGATTATATCGGTCAGGTCATAAATTCACGATAATCTACGGTAAAACGGCTCAATTTTATGTTGTTTTTTTTCTTTTTGTACACAATATTCAAACTGGTGTCTTCTTCACACTGAGTACTTTAGTGTATTTTTTTTTTAAAAAACAAATACAAATGTCTTCTTAACTTTCTGTCAACAAATTTGTCTTTCTTCAAAAAGGGATACTTTACTTATTTAGTAGAGATAGACCGATATGTTTTTTTGAGGCCAATACTGAAACATTTATTACTAGTCAAGGACACCGATAACCGATATTTGGAGCCGATATTCATTTTCACTGAAAAAGGGAAAATATTAGCATTAAAATTTGGAAAAAATACAAACTCCAGCTCTTACTGTTTTTTTTTTTTTGGAATTTTAAAGCATATGTTTATTGAGCAACTTATAGCTGGGAGCTTTTTTTTTTTTTTTTTTTTTTTTTTTTTTTAAATCTTAGTCAATAGACATCTTTGTTTTTAAAGTCTAACAAGTTCCGGGATCTCTCAGGGACAGTAGAATGTTTTCAAAAGTTTAATAAAAACAAACAATTGTTTTCTACATGAAATAAAGCATTCCAAAATTTCAAAATATCTGATTTATTAATATTTTTACTTATCTTAGTTTTAATTTGAAACAAAAACAGAAGGTGCAGAAAGTTCCCAGGGTTGGCAAAAGTTGAAAACTTAAATTTTTTTTAAATTTACATTTAAATTAGCTCACTGAAGGTAACACTTTTTTAAATGGATCTATCAAAATTAAATCTACCAACTGATTTTTCAAAATGGCTGATGCCGATATATGTCAAAATGCTGAATACCGGCGCCGATAATCGTCCCAGCCGATAATCGGTCTATCCCTATTATTCAGCCATTTTTTGGCAGTCAAGCGTTCATTATTTTTTTCATGTGGAATTAGTACCTTTTAAAAACACATTTTGCAACTTGCTGTCAACTGAAAATGACATCACAATGTGGTCAGGTAATGACCAATCACAGCTCATCTGTTTTCTAGGTTTGGTCATGTGACATTCACAAGCTGAGCTGTAATTGGTTGCCTGAGCCCTGAGCCCCTGTGATGTCATTTTCAGTCGACAACTGTCAAAATTGTTTGTTTGTTTGTTTGTTTTTTTGAAAGTATTAGTTTTTACGTGAAAAATAATGAAAGTATCAAATTAATTATAGACAAAATAGTAACTTTTTATTGTTATTATTTATAATGGGCTAATAAATAAGTTAAGTATCGCTTTAAACACTATTGTCAGTTACAGAGTCAATTGTTCCATTTTATAAACTGACATTTTTTTTTGTGGAACATTGCAAAAGTAAATAAATTAATAAAATGACTTAAATATTCAATCAGAAATTGTGTATATCAAAAATTCGACATAAAATGTTTTAAAAATGTTAAAATTGAAGATATAATCCACATTTTTCATAGAAATGCTGCACAGATAAATGTCAAAGTTAGCTCATCATGAGTCTTCTTCGCCTGAAGACTTGCATCCATTTCCCCGCCACGCCTATGAGGCACTTCCCCTAGTGGCCCACCAAGTCATTGCGCAATAAGTCATGAGCAATGGAGCCGTGATAGCGGTTGTATATTAACTCCAAATATCGCCATACTTGTGCCAGCGTATCGATAATCTATCGGGAGACCAAAGTATCATGATTTATCGCGATATCGATATATCGGCACACTCCTAATCACAAAACGGATCACGTTAAAACGCGTCATGACCTTTCCAACAGACTCGACAGCTCATCAAAAAAAAAACAACACAACGGCAAATCGAAATCGTCATCACAAATTCACAACCAAAAATAAATCACAACAGCAAATCTGAAGGCAAAACAAAAGAAAATAACACAAACATTTAACAAAAAAAGAAAGTTAATTTTTTTTCTGTTGCGTTTCATTATTTGTTGTGTTTTGCACTTCAGGGCCACCGTATACTTTGAATCGTGTTGAAATGTGACACGTTTGAACATAAAATGGATGACATCAGCACGGGAAATGAATCTCAGTGAAACATGAGATACATCACGTTATTTTTAACAAAATCCGCAACATTTTTTTCCACGACTTTTCGAACCGATTATTCAAGCAGTCGTGCCACCAATTATTTGTGCCACCTCATAAAAATCGACCATGACCAAAAAAAAAAAAAAAAAGTGTGTCAACAAAGCAAAGTTTCAAATAAACTTTGTTGATAACTTGTTTAGCTTTAGTTAAGGCAACACTAACAAAAAAAAAGATGAAAAAGGACAACCAATTATGGCATTTTACTTTTAGTCTAAAACAATAATCAAAAGCACGTTTATTATTGTCGCCGTTTCTGCTTGAAGTCCAAATACAAGCACGCAAACAACGCCAGTCGACTCTGTGCAGGTATGACGTCATGGCGTTGGAGCGAACGCGTCCAGCAGAGGGCGACAGGCGACGCTCCAAACACTGGCCCGCCGCCTGTCTGCCCCTTTTGTTGTCTGCACAAACCGGCATGACGTCATCATCGACACGCGCGCGCATCCGCAAACGCGCTCGAGACAAAACTTGCTCACATACATAAATGTGAACAACAACAAATTGAACACACGTCCTATTAAACATGAAAAACAAAGATACACGCATAGACAAAAAAAAAAAAAAAAAATGATGATTGAAGCCACTTTGGACAACACAGGAAAAGCGACCATTTTGGGTCTGGACTGACTGGACTTTATGCTGCATTCGCGAAAAGTGGGAAGTTGGCCGTTTCCCCACTTCAAACTAGGAAGTGTGTCCGGGAACGCCCCTGAAGTTTACTCAAGTATAAAAATACCTGAAAATGTACTCAAGTATAAAACTCGATAGCTTTCTTCATTCATAAATATTCAATATAACTTCACATAAACAACATTTGTGACTGCTATCTCCCTGCATGAAATTCTACGCTCAACTACTCAATGGTATGCTTATGAAATAAGATCAAAACAATAAATGAAGCAGAATTGTGAGAAGGCAAGCTTGCTGGAGGTCAAAATGTGATTTGAGGACCAAAACAAAAAACAATTGATCGCTATTCCGCCATTTTGGTTGTTTACTTTCGCCTCAAATGCGTTCAGGTCGGAACTGGGAAAAACCAACTGGAATATATCCGACCATCCTCGAATGCAGCATGTGAATGTCGTTGGGAGAAGTGAAGCCGGCGGCGGCCATCTTGTGCTGCCACTCACTAATGCTGCCTAACTTGAATACTTTTGATTTCTCCGCTGTTATTTTGTTGCCTCTACAGCCAAAAATCCACCGCGGATGACATCAAGTTGGACCAATCGGTCTTGGATGTACATTTCGTTGACAAGGAAAATCATTAAATTTGCTCTTCTAAGGTATATATCACCAGGTGCTACTCAAAGATTTGTCTATATTATGTTGTCAGGACTCATCAATAATCAAATCAAATGTTGCGAAAATGTCAACCTAAGCTGTGTGTACGACGGAGTATTAGTTCCACGTATAAATATATATATATATATATATATTTTTTTTCTTTTTTTTTCTTCCAGATAATGGGGTAATAGTCCAAGAAAAAATCTTGAAATTTTGCCATTTGTAAAGTCACAAATTTGTGAGGTTTTTTTTCTCTGAATATTACCCCCCTCTATTTAAAGACAAAAAAAAAAACATTGCGAAATGTCAACCTAATCTGTTTGTACGATGGCGTATTAGGGCCACATATACTCACAAATTTGTCAGTTTTTTTCCCCCTCTCCATATTAGCCCCCTCTAAAAAATTAATTAATTTATATGCGTATTAGGGTCATGTAAAAATGTTTTTTATTTTCCCAGAGAGTGGGGTAATACTAAATATATAGAGTAAAAAGCCTTGCAAATTAGCGAGTTTTTTTTCACTGAATATTATACGTGACCCTAATATGCCGTCATATGTGTGAAATGCCATGATATTGAGATGATATACTCCGAATGGAAGATGTAAACAATCAAGTTGTAATAGATGATAAAATATCAAATATCAAAATAGCAAAAGTGGCAATGCAAGATGGCCACCGTCCAGCTTCATCTGCGAGGGTCCTAGGCAGCGCCAGTCTATTCACATCCAAATTGGTGGCGTGCGACAACCTCCGCAACGTTCACTTGGTAGCAAGCTTATATTGACTGAACTAAAAAACTCAAATTCAACAAACAATTTCGTTAACGATTTATTTTGATATGAACCGGAATAAGGACGTGTGAAAATGTGTCACACAAAAGTGACGTCATCCAGCAGCAGCCAATTGAAAAGCACCTTCAGATGACATCGCTCCCATGCTGTTTTTTTAAATATTGCGCACGTCATACACATTTAAAAAAAAACAACAAAAGAACAAAAACTGATACTGCATACTGAAATTCTGAAACTAGCTAAAACTAAGCATTAATTAAATAAATACAACTAATAAAAATTAACAGAACCACCCTGAAAACTAAATAAATCTAACTATATTTTATTTTTTAATTCGTTTTTTTAAATATAATACACTATAAAACTAAAACTAAGCATTTATGACATAACTAAAACTAATAAAAACTAACAGAACCACCCTGAAAACTAATTAAATCTAACTACATTTATTTTATTTTTTTAATATTGTGCACAAGTAATACACTATATAAAAAAAACTAAGCATTTATTAAGTAACTAAAACTAATAAAAACTAACCTAAAGATGAATTAAAAGTAAATAAATTGAAAAATAATAATAATTCAAAACGAAATCTAAACTATCTCAAGTGAAAATTCCAAAAATATAATATAAAAAAAAAGGAAATCCATTTTTTTTTTTTTTTTCGCAGACGGCCTGACGCGTTTGTTTTGTCACCTTGCGCTCGAGGTGTGCGCGCCGCAGCGATACTTTCTGCTGCAGCTTGTGCCGCTCGCGCTCGTGTTGCGCGTCCGTCTGCATCTTGATTTTGCTCTGGTAGGCGTTGAGCAGCTCCAGCTCCTGCTGCAGCTGCTGCCCCAGCGCCTGGCACTCCGCCTCCTGGGACTCGTCCAACCGCAGCTGAACAACAACAACAAATAAATAAACAAAACGGTACTGTCAGTTGCACGCAACAAAAGTTCGCACAAACAAATCATGACATACATACGTATGTGTATATATATTAGATTTTATTTTATTTTATATTTTATTTTTTTATTTTTTTAATGGAGGAAGGTAAATTGTAAAGCTCGTAAAATGAAATGTAACATGAGCAAAGTCCGACTTGCTTGCAAATACATAATGAAAATAAAATTACAGAGGTAACGTTTGATGAGAAAATGTTTTGAAATTGTCATTATTATCAAAAGCTGATTTTCTATAAAAAAAACAAACGGAAAAAAAAAAGTTTCAGATTTGGAATCATCTGGAAACGTTTTTTTTGCTGGAGAAACTTTTTCATCTGAGCGGGGGGAAAAAAAAACATTTTTACGAGGAAATTCTATTTTATTCTTTGATTATTTGATTATTTATTACTGAATGAATGTTATAAAAACCATCAATTCTTAAGAAAATTGATTTTTAAAAAACATTTTTAAAACAATTTTTTTTGTGTATCTTAGTTTTTTTCTTGAAATTTACCGTTCAATTGACTGTCAAAATATTTTCTTACATTTATGAAAGACCCGATATTGCACTTTAAGACAATTCACAATCTTTTTCATTTACATTTACCATTATTGAATTAAATGATGAAAATATTTTCCATCTCATCCTCGCCGACGTCTACGTTTGCGTTACTGCCTCCCGCAAAATTTGGTTTGGAATTTAAATATTATAATGATAAAAATGATATCATATATAAATTTATAATAAATAATAATAATTTTATTATTATTATTATTATTATTATTATTATTATTATTATTATTATTATTATTATATTAATAAATTAATATAATACATTAATAAATAAATAAATAAATAATACATTATTAAATTAATAAATTGATATAAAAATAGTTATATAATAAGTTTAATATTATAATAAATGTAATTGAATTATTTAAAAAGATATAATATATAAATTAATAATAATACATTACATTAATAAATTAATATAAAGATAATTATATAATACATTTAATATAATAAATTCTTAAATTAATAATAAATAAAAAGACATTATTAAATACATAAATTAATATAATAATGTAATATAATAAATTATTACATTAGTAAATTAATAATAAATAATACATTATTAAATTAATACATGAATATAACAATAATTATATAATACATTTAATATAATAAATTAATAATAAATAATACATTATTAAATGAATAAATTAATATAAAAATAGTTATTTAATAAATTTAATATGTGTGAAGCTTTTATCATGTCCTTTAAGAATAATTGATGTGCCATAATTAATCAATATCAGATCAAATCGGAAAAGAAAAAATCAAAATTGAATCGAAATGACCTCTTGTGAATGGAAATGGAATCAATTGAGGAAATTCGAATGGATACCCAGCCCCATAAAATGTTTTTTTTTTCTTCCAAATTCTTGGCCAGCATGATCGGTCGATCGATCGATCGACCGCCGTGCGTGCGTGCGTGCGTGCGTGCGCACGCGACCGACTCACCGCCTGCGAGGCCATCATGTGGTTGATGCTGTGCTCGTAGCGCTCGGCCAGCACGGCCAGCTTGCGCGTGTGCTCGTCCTTGAGCGCCTTGAGCACGACCTTGTGCTCGCCCTTGGGCGTCACCTCCATCTGGTGGTGGCGCAGCGCCTTGTACTGCTTGCTCTGCACCTTGCACGTGTCCTGGAACTGCTTCTTGATGGCCAGCTCCAGCGACTGCAAACGGGCAAAAGGGAAACAATCGAGTTGATGACAATGATGACGATTATTCTTCCATTCAGGACGAGGAAAAAGTCACTTAGTTATATGACTAAATCATTTCATTTTGAAGGACGCAAACATACGAAGACGGCTGCAACAATGAATCGGTCATCAAATGAAAATCGATAATCCGCGAATCAATTAGATCGCTTTTTGAATTCAAAATTGTCCACATGTGAAAAAAGAATTTGAGCTGCTCAAAACGGCAAATGTGAGAAATCCGACTAAAATGATAATATTCACTTCCTGGTTTTGTCCATAAGATCGGTTGGAAAAAAAGTCGTAAAATTTTGTTTTTCCAAAGTAAAAAGCAGACATTGAATTTGGATTCACTGCAAAGATAATCGGTCCATTTCATGGAGGACGAGCGAAGTTGGAGAATATTTTCTGTCGAGGAGCCTTAATTCCAAGCGGCTTTTTTTGAAAAAGCATACCAAAACGATTATTCATTTATCAAAAATGATTATCAACTCATTTCTTGATTAGTCAATTGATAGTTGCACCTCCACATTTTTTCTTGATGTAAAAATGACTCACAAAAATTGTTTTCAAAATATAACTTTTTCCCTTGTGATACTTAATTTATTTCCCAAAAAAATCTTTTATTTATTTTTTATTTTTATTTATTTATTATTATTTTTTAGGGATGTTTGATACTATTTTTTTTTGTTTGTTCCAGAAACCGATACTCGTGTGGGTACTCAGCTCTTGAGTTATCACCAATATGGAAGATTAAAACTTCCAAAATTCTAAATAAATAAATGACTAAATAAATAAATGACTAAAAGTGAAAATAAAAACGGATATAAAAAATATATGATTCAACAATTATATCCCAAAAAAATATATAAATGGAACTAAAAAGAGAAAAAAAAATATATATATACATAAATAAAAACATTTGTATTTATTTTTTATATTATATATTATATTATATATTTTTTTTTATCTGTTTTTATTTTCACTTTTCAGTCATTTGTTTATTTATTTAGTTCGTGATTTATTTTGAATTTTGAAGTTTTCATCCTCCATACAATATCAGTACTCACCTATCCCAAATTTTCTTCCATAGCTATCCCAAAACGATTGTTTGAAATGAAATAATTTTGTCTCAACAAAAAAAAAAAAATAAATATTGGAAAAACATTTTGGATTTTTACAACTTGAAAATGTGAAAATTTTGTCTGATTTTCCTCACTACTGTAAAACGCTTTAACTGAACGCAAGGCTGCAAATTTTCTTGTTCAACCTTTTGTTGTCACAGCTTTTCAATTTCGGCTGCAACCGACAATAATTGTCATCATGGATTCATCTGTCAATTATTCTGTCAATTAAAAGTGATACTTGACTCATTCAACAGTGAATTTGATTACTTCATTATTTTTCATGTACAATTAATGCCTTTTAAAGAGTCATTTTTCTACTTGCTGTTGACTGATGATGAAATCACCTGTGCTGAGGAAGTAGGTAGTCAATCATGGCTCACCTGTTTTCTGGGTTTGATGAGTAAACTTAGCCATGATTGGCCGTCACCTACTTCCTCAGCACGGGTGATGTCATCAGCTGTCGACAGCAAGTGGAAAAATGACTTTTTAAAGACTTCATTGAGCCATTTTCAGCAATAAAAAGTTCAAATATTACTTTTCATGTGCAACTAATAGGTTTATTAAAAAGTAATTTTTCTACTTGCTGTCGACTGATGATGACATCACCTGTGCTGAGGAAGTAGGTAACGACCAATCATGGTGTTTGGTCAGCAAACTGAGCCATGATTGGTCGTTAGCACAGGTGATGTCATCATCAGTCGACAGCAAGTAGAAAAATTGCTTTTTAAATGTATTAATTGCACATGAAAAATAATGAAGTTATCACATTCATTCTGAACAAAATTAGAACTTTTTACTGCTGAAAATGTCTTAATGAGTCAAGTATCTCTTTAATGGATTCATCTGATGAAAAAAAAAGTTGTAATTTCTGTGCCGTTATTGAAAAACAAGACATCATTTCAAACTGACATGAATTCATTCCGTCAATGTCGGTCAGAAAAATCGGCAAAAATGCTAATCGTTAGAGGCAAAAAGTTTTCTTTGAATTCAGAATAAATTTGGGTGACTATTTGCACGTTTTTTTTTTGTTTTGTTTTTTAAAATGGATGAATCGATGATTATTTTTTGTTCATCGGAGAGATGGCGTGTTTTGTTGTTGTTTTCTTCTCACCTTGATGTTTTTGGGCTGCTGTCGGAGCTGCATGACGTGCTTGCGTCGGAGCTCGCGCTGGCGCCGTCCGTTGTACTCCATCTGGTTGTCGAGCTCGGTCTGGTGCTGCAGCCGGATCAGGTCCTGGCGCAGCTTCTGCAGGCTGCGCAGCTGCCGGCTCTCCAGCTCCTGCGTCGACTCGTCCTGGCGGATCAGCGTGGCGTGCTCCGCCTCCTTCTGGCTCTTCTTCTTGTTCAGCTCCTGAAGAAACGAGCGCAACGACGACAAAGTTTGCCGTCGGGAAGCTGACGCGACCCGACCAATCTTAACGCACCTCTCGCATGTGCTCGTGCTCCAGGCGGTGTCGGGCGAGTAGGGCGTTGCGCTTGAAGGCGCGGGCGTGGCGCTCCAGGCGCAGGCGCTGGCGGGCCAAAAGGTCCGCCTCCTCCTCGGCCTGCGAGTGCTGCATGTTCTCCTTGTGCTTGGACAGCCGCTCCTGCTTCTCCTTCTTCGGCGTGCTGGCGTCTTCGCTCATCTCCTGACCCACGTCAAAGACAACTTTATCAGCGATGACGGCGAGGACAGTGCCAACGGCACAACATTGGGGGGGGGGCGGAGACATGTTTATATCATCGGCAACGATTGCAACGACGTCGGTTAATTACATCGACGACACGCCAATGACGACGTCAACGACACATTGGCAACAGCACATCCTCAATGACGTGAACGTCAGTGACGTCACAACATCAAAAACCTGTCATCAATGACAACAACTATCAATGAAATCAAAGACACATCAATGATGACGACGGCGACAATGACAACATCCTCAATGTCAAGGAGGACCAACATCAGTGACACCACATTAATAGCATCAAAGACATCACCAATCAATTACGATAACAATGCTGGCAAACGGCAACATCAAAGACATCAATGACAACAACAATGTCAATGACACTGTCAACAAAACATCCTCAATGACAATATATCAACATCAAAAACCTGTCATCAATGACATCAAACACGTCAATAATGACAACAATGTCAATGACACATTGTCAACAACGTCAACTGCAATATCAATGACATCACATCAATAGCGTCAAAAACCTGTCATCAATGACAATTATCAATGACATCAAAGACGACAATGTCAACAACATCCCCAATGTCAAGGGGGACAACATCAGTGACACACCATTAACAATAGGATCAAAGACATCAATCATTTATGATAATGTCGGCAACACATTGTCGGTCAACGATTGCCACGATGACATCGTCAGTGACAACGACAACAATGTCAATGACACTGTCAAAAAAACATCCTCAATGACAATGAGGACAACATCAATGATGTCACAACATCAAAAACCTGTCAATGATGACAACATCAAAGACATCAGTCAATGACACTGTCACCACATCCTCAATGATAACAATGGCAACATTAATGACACCACATTAGCAATAGCATCAAAGACACCTCACTAATCAATTACAATGACAACAATGTCGGCAGCACATTGTCTATGTCAACGATTGCCACAACGACGTCATAGACATATTGTCATTGACATTGACGCTGTCAACAAACATCCTCAATGACAATGAGGACATCAATGATAACGACAATGTCAATGACGCATTGTCAACAACACATCCTAATTGTAACATCAATGACATCACATCAATAGCATCAAAAACCTGTCATCAATGACGACAACTGCACATCAATCGCATCAAAAACCTGTCATCAATGATGACAACTATGACAACAGTGCCAATGTCACATTACAATGAGGTCAAATGACACATTGTCAACAACAATGAGGCCATCATTGACGTCACATCAACAACATCAAAAACCTGTCATCAATGATGACAATATCAACGACAACATAAAAGATACATCATCAATGACGACATTGTCAACAACACATCCTCAATAACAATGAGGACAACATCAATGACGTCACATCAACATCAAAAACCTGTCATCAATGACAACTATCAACGACAACATCAAATACACGTCATCGATGACAATGTCAGTAACACATTGTCAACAACGCATCCTCAATGACAACAATGGCAACCTCAATGGCACCACATTAACAATAACATCAGATACATCACCAATGACGTCAACAACACAGTGCAACATCAACACTGACAGCATCAAAGACACGTCATAAATGTCAACTACAATGATGACAACATTGACAACAATTGCAACAAAATCAATAACATCAAAGACGCATCATAAATAAGAACGTCAAAACATTGTCAACATTGACAATGTCAACAACGATGACATCAGCATCAATAACACCACATTAACAACGGCATCAAAGACACGCCATCAATGGCGACAACAACGTCAATGCCCACATTGACAATGAAACTAACATTAACATGACACATCCTTGTCAACAAAAACATCAACCACAACAAACAATGTTAACATCTCACTAGAGGACGTTTGCAACAACTTGTACAAGTTTTGAAAACGGAGACAATTTAGTCTAGACATTTTTCCTCCAATGAAGCTTTTGAGATCAAAGACACTTGAGATTCATCAGCCAAATGTCGTGAACATCAAAGACATACAATGACCTCTTAGCACGCGACTGGCTCACCTCCTTAATTTTCTCCTTGCAGAGCTTGTATTGCTTCTTCTGCGTGTCCAGGAATGTGCTGAGCTCCTTTTTCTGCTGTGCCACCATCTGCTGCTGGAACTTCTTCTCCTCGGCCAGCGACAACTTAGCCTGCGTGCGGTTAACATGTTAGCGCATCGTTTGCTAATGCACGTTAGCACATCCTTCGGCTGCGTGTCTTAGCATGTTAGCACAGCATATTAGCACGTCCTTCGCCCGCGTGCGTTAGCATGTTATAGCACATTGTTTGTTAATGTGTTAGCCTTCACTGTTGCACTAGCATGTTAGCATGTCCTCGTGTGCCAACTGCATGTTGCGCATCACGTGACTGCGCAAGACTTCAATCAAGCTTATTCTTGTACACTTTAGTGTTTTTCCTGAGTATACCTCTCTGTCATTTTATTTTTTTATTTGTAAACTTGCAAACATGATATCAGTTTTTCCCAAGTATACCGCCTTGTCTGCATGCGCATGCTGCAATATACCTCCTTGTTGGTGTGTTCATTTTTCCTCTTTGTATGCATACACGATATTTGTTTTTCCTACGTATACCTCCCTTGTCTCTAAGTGGCAGGTTTTTTTTTTCCAAACTACTCCTTCTCGCCCTTGCTTTTCCTAAGTATACCTTTTTGTGTGGGTATGCACAGCATTTGTTTTTCCCTAATATACCTCCTTGTCTCCATTCACATTGAGTTTCCTGAGTATAAATCCTTGTTGGCGTGCATGGTGTTTATTTTCCTACCTTTGCCAAGCCTTTGCTTTTCCAACTATCCCTCTCAGTTTGGATGTGCAGCATGTGTTCTTCCCGACTCCGCCTCCTTGCCTTGTCTGCATGCGCATCATCCATTTTCCAAAATATACCTCCTTGTTGGTGTGTTTATTTTTCCTCTTTGTATGCATACACGGCATTTGTTTTTCCTGCGTATACCTCCCTTCTCTGGAAGTGGCAGTTTTTTTTCCTAACTACTCCTTCTTGCCTGCGTCACTGCCCTTGCTTTTCCTAAGTATACCTCTTTGTCCGGGTATGCGCAGCAATTCTTTTTCCCTAATATACCTCCTTGTCTCCATGCACATTGAGTTTCCTGAGTATACCTCCTTGTTGGCGTGCATGGTGTTTATTCTTCCTACCTCTTTGTCCAGCCTTTGCTTTTCCCAACTATCCCTCCTGGTTTGTATGTGCAGCGTGTTTTTTTCCTGACTTCGCCTCCTGGCTGTGTCTGCATGCGCATCATCCATTTTCCTAAATATACCTCCTTGTTGGTGTATGTATTTTTCCTCTTTGTATGCGTACACGACATTTGTTTTTCAAACGTATACCTCAATTGTCGGTAAGTGGCAGTTTTTTTTCCTAACTATTCCTTCTTGTCTGTGTCCACTTCCCTTGCTTTTCCTAACTATACCCCTTTATCCGGGTATGCACAGCCTTTGTTTTTCCCAAATGGACCTCCTTGTCTCCATGCGCATTGATTTTCCTGAGTATACCACCTTGTTGGTGTGCATGGTGTTTATTTTTCCGAACTCTTTATTTTTTTATTAGTGTTTATTATTAATATATATATTTTATATAAAATGTTATATTTTATCTTATAATATACTGTATATTATATATATATATATATATATATATATATATATATATATATATATATATATATATATATAGTTCCCGCCATTTGTTTTGTTTTGTTTTTTGGGTCGGTGACGGCATTGGGTCGGTACCTCCTTGTCGGCATGCGCGGCGTGCCTCTTGGCCAACTTCTCCAGGTGCACGTAGGCGGCGTTGGCCTGCGTCTCGGCCTCCTTGTGCAGCCGCAGGCGGTGCTCGTCCATCTCGGCCTTGAGTTTGTTCTCCAGGGCGATCAGCTGCTTCTGGTGCTGCCGCCGCATGCGCTTGTAGCCCGACATCTGCTCGCGCAGCTCGCTCTCCTGCTCGTGATCGTGGATCTGCTTGGTCACCTGACGCAAACATAACAAACGCACCTTTCAATCACATGCATGTCCAGTTTTCTCCTTTTCTTATTATTATTATGACCTCGTGCATGAAGTGGGAGGCCACCAAAAGCCAAAAAAGTTTTTTTTTATCTAATAAAAACATTGACAAACAAATTCAATGTCATTATTTTTAAAAATGATGATGTTGTTAAAATAATCATTATGAAATATTTAATTAAACTAAAATATTTGTTACATATTAAAGAGTAGTATAACACATTTCATCACAATACCTCATTTTATAACTTCATGGCCATATTTCATAATTGTCTGTTATTTATCAAAAGGATAGTTATTTCAAAATGGTATTTTTAGTTATTGAATTTTGACACTTTTGGGCTTCCATAGATTGGAGGCTTCCTTGCTAAGTTAATAACAAAACAAAAAAACAAAAAACAAAAAAAACAAAATTATCCATCCATCTTTTTTTTGGAGGGGGGGAAATGTATTGCATTCACTTGAGGGGGAAAAAAAAGAAAGCTGTTTATTATTTCAGTATTTTTCAGGTGGCTTTGTTTTGAGTATTTTTTTTCTGCTTTATTAATTTTTTTTCTGTTTTTGTGAGTCATTTTCCCCTGTTTTGTAAATCATTTTCTGTTTAAAAAAAAAACAAAAAAAACAAACGTGCTTTTAATGGGAAAAAATAAAAAATAAAAAATAAACTAAATGATGAATGAAAAAGCATTCATAATAAAGTAAAAAATACCAAAATGAAAAAACATATAAATATATATATATATATATATATATATATATATATATATATATATATATATATATATATATATATATATATATATATATATACACACATATATATATGCAGTGCTGTATAATTTTAAAAAAAACATACTTTACATGGAAAAAAATGAATGTAAATAAAAAAAACATATGATGAATGAAAAAACATTTATAACAAAGTAAAAATCATACCAAAATGAAGAAACATAATCAATGAAAAAAATATATACTGTGCTGTATAATAAGTAAATAAATAAAACCATTTTAATGGAAAAATGATTAAATTAAAAAAAATGCAAATTGTAAATGAAAAAGCATTCATTATAAACTAAAAATCATACCAAAATGAAAAAAACAACACAATACAAAAATATATATACTGTGCTGTATAAGTAAAATAAAAAATACTTTTGACTAAATTAAAAAACAATTATGAATGAAAAAAACATTCATTATAAACTAAAAACCATACCAAATGAAAAAAAAACAATAAAAAAATATATACTGTGCTGTATATTAAGTGAATAAAAAAAATGAATGTAAATAAAAAAGAACATATGATGAATGAAAATGAAGAAACAAACAAAAAAAACAAAAAAATAAAAGAGAGAACACTAAAAAAAACAAAAAAATAAAAGAGAGAACACACACACACACACACACACACACAAAAAGCAGTTTATTCTGAGTATTTTTCAGGTAGCTTTGTTTTAGGTATTTTTTTTATTTTATTTTCTGCTTTATTTGTTTTCTGGTTTTGTGAGTAATTTTTTCCGTTTTTTTTTAAATGTTCTGTTTAAAAAAAAACAAAAAAAAAACATACTTTTAATGGAAAAAATTACTAAATGGAAAAAACATTATGAATGAAAAAGCATTTATAATAAATTAAAAATCATACCAAATGAAAAAAAAAAAAAATATATATATATATATATATATATATATATATATATATATATATATATATATATATATATATATATATATATATATATATATACTGAAATATAAATACTGTGCTGTGCAAGTAAATTAAAAAAAAAAATTAATGGTAAAAATGACTAAAAAAAAAAAAAAATCAAATTGTAAATGAAAAAGCATTCATTATAAACTAAAAATCATACCAAAATGAAAAAAAAACATAATAAAAAAAATATATATACTGTGCTGTATAAGTAAATTAAAAAATATACTATTAATGGGAAAAATTACTAAATTAAAAAAAAATGTATGAAAAAACATTCATTAGAAACTAAAAATCATACCAAAATGAAAAAAAAAAATATATATATATATATCCTGTGCTGTATATTAAGTAAATTAAAAAAAATACATTTAATGGAAAAAATGTATGTAAATAAAAAAACATAATGAATGAAAATGAAAAAACAAACAAAAAAAACAAAAAATAAAAGAGAGAACACTGTATTTCAAACATTTACAGTCATTACATTTGCATTTACATTTTTTTCATCTTCCAAGACAAACTTGAGACCAGTGTGGATATTTCAAACATTTACCCTCTTACAGTCAAGACCACACCAACCTGCACCAACACGTTATCGAGAATATCGAGACACAGACAAGATTGAGACTTGTGGAGGTCAAGACTGGGACAAGACAAAAAAAAAAAAAGAACAAAAGTTCTAGTTTTTTTTTTTTTCCCATTATTATTGCAACAAAAGCAAATTCAGCTTTTTTTTTCTTTTTTTTTTTTATTAGTTCAAATTTCTTTAAGTACTGTCCTGGTCCTGATCAAAAACCCCAAAACCGAGTAAAAATGCTTTCCACCAGACCAAGACCCTTAAAAAAGTGATCTTGAGACCTTGGAGAACTCCTTCCCTCTCTTTCTTGAAATCCTTCCAACTATTTATCACTATTTTTCACAAAAAACCTCCCGGATGAGTAGCAACATTTGTTGATGTTGTAACTCCGCCTCCAGCAAGCCAAAATGCAACCATTGCACCCGAAAGGAAAGTTAAAGCGGGTCCCACCTGAAGTCCCAAATCGGCGTCCAGCCACTCCTCGCTGCGCATCTTCCGGTAAGTCCCGCCCGAACGCCTGCGACCCAACATGGCGGCAGCGTGCGGCAACCTGGCCCTGGCGGCGTCCTCTGGCTCCACGCGCCGCGCCAGCCAGCACTGAGCCCCCCCCCCGAGAACATGACCCCCACCCCTCCCCCAGATGATGCCGGCCCCTGGTTGTCGCCCAGGGCACGCAAAAAGCAGGCCGAGGAGAGTACAGAGCGGCCCTTTTTTAGCCGCACCGGCGCCAAGCGGCGGGCAGGCAGCAGGTGGGGCCGCATCAATACCTCATTGACGGGCCCTTGGCGAGGGGCCGGGCCCCCCACGTCAGTTAGAGAGAAATAGCAACCAGCCGCGTTAACCCTGTGACGGCCATTTGGCACCATGTGCCCGCCCAAACTTTTTTTTTTATACTTTCGCAACCATGTCAAAGCACAACTCAATCTTTTCTCTTTTGCATCCGCAGTTGCAGGTTGGCTCGGGACAAATCCAGTCCAAAAGTCTTGTTTTTACACCCCCCCAAAAAATAAAAATAAAATAAAACCGCGCTCAAAATTTGCCAATTGTTCTGCAAAGGGAGCTTCTTGGCTTTGACCTCCAGTAACCTCTGGAGCCCCTCCCTTGCCCCTCACAGCAGGGCGCCATTTTCCATGGAGGGCACTTCTTTGTTGCACAATAAGGCTCACAAAATCAATGATGATGATGATGATGATGATGATGATGATGATGCCTGCGTGCATGTCCTGCAGTCGTCTCTTTTGTCTACCTGCCCGACGGCGCAGGAGAAAGATGATGTCATCCCACACCAACCGGCACGACTATATCTCGTTTCTATGACAACAGACGAGCGAGAGGAGACGTGAAAGGAAAACGGGTGAAGGCGTCGCGCAGCCCATCTAGGCAGCAAAACTTGACGCTGATGACGTCTTGAGAAAACCAAAAAAAAAAAAAAAGGTGAAACTGGCAGCCGTCTGGAAATGTACAAAATGAGACGATACAAAAAACAAAACAAATCCAGCCCGACAGCTAAAACGTGACAAAATGTGCAACTAAAGCTAACATGCAAATGACTTGAAAAGTCCACCAAACCAAACATGTCATGCAACCCGTCGAGGAGGAAATCTCCACCTGCTGCTGACACAAAATGTTACACCTTTTGACATCGCAAGCCCCACGTGGAGGAAGTCCACAAAAAAGCAAAACAGAGAGAATATGCTAACTTTGGGACACTCACTGTGCGATTCACGCAACCCGTTTAGGCAGCAGATGGCACCGAATGCAGCCACATGTCATTTCAAGCTAAATGGAGACCAGGGTTATTATAGTTTTGCAATTTTTCATTTTAGGTATATTTTAGTTCGTTTTGAGTTTTGTTTTGTTTTTAATTTAGTTGGTTTTAATTCATTTTCAGGGTGGTTCTCTTAATTTATATCAGTTTTAGTTTCAGTATTAGTTTTAGCTTTTAAAAAAGGTGTGCAATATTTAAAAAACTAATTTAACCAAATTAAATAAATTTAATTAGTTTTAATAAGTTTTCAGAGTGGTTTCAAGTTATTTTTAGTTTAGTTTTAGTTTCAGTATTAGTTTTTTAAAAGTGTTGTGCGCAATATTTAAAAAACTAATTTAAATAAATTAATTTAATTAGTTTTAAGTTTTCAGGGTGGTTTCAAATTTTTTAATTATTAGTTTTAGTTATTTAATAAATGCTTAGTTTTAGTTTAGTTTTAGTTAATTTCAGTATTGTTTTAGTTTTTTTTTTTAAAAAGTGTGTTGTGCGCAATATTTAAAAATTAACTTCAATAAATTAATTTAATTAGTTTTAAGTTTTCAGGGTGGTTTCAAGTTATTTTTATTATTAGTTTTAGTTATTTAAAAAATGTTTCATTTTAATTTAGTTTTAGTTAGTTTCATTATTAGTTTTAGTTTTTTTTTTTTTTTTTTTTTTTTTTTTAATGTGTATGACGTGCGCAATATAAAAAAAAAACAGCATGGGAGCGACGTCATGTTTTGGTGCTTTTCTATTGGCTGCTGCGAGATGATGTCACTTCTCTGTGACACACAAACGTCCTTATTCTGGCTGTTCATATCACCCCAAAAGCTCATGCATTCAATTAATTACCACGAAGGACATTTTTTGCTATAGTTATAGTTAGCTTTAGTTAGTTTTGTAAACATCAAATGTAGCTTCAGTTGGTTTTCGTCTTTTTAAAAATCATTTTCGTTTTTATTTTACTTCGTTAACGAAATTGTTTTTTGAATTTTAGTTTTTTCGTTAGTTTAGTTTAGTTTTTTCAGAGTAGATAGCTAGTGTGTTGACACGTCCACTCGGTTGCCGTGTACTCGGGGTGTCAGGCGATTTAACATTTTTCATCGGAATTAGTCGCATGATTCTAATTATATATAATTAATAATTAAGTCACGATTAACCACAAATTTTATATCAGTTCTAAATATACAATGAAATGTACAATAAAATATATTTTTCAAAGTTTTCATACTTTTGTTGACATAAAAGTGTGTGTGGGGGGGAGGGGGGGGGGGTGACACGAATAGAAATATGGCTGCATCTTTTAGTAATTGATACGGCAATTTCATAAAAATTCATGAAATTGAGTTAAAATGAAAAAATGAAACGAGTGTGATATTTATTGATTTGTGTTGAGGTAATTTTTATGCCACTAGATGGCATAATTGCAATTGCAATACGAGCTATCTCGTCTTATTTGGGGAATCTGGTACGCACTGGTCTCTTTTTCCTGGAGGAAATGATGTGAAGTGAAGAACCTTTGTTGATTTTTCGGAGAAACAAACTCACCAAGGACGCAGACTTGATGGTGGCGAAGCGGGCCTGGTTCTTGTAGTTTTGGGCCTGGCTGCTCTTGGGGTACACGTCGTCCTCGTCCCATTTGTACTGCTGCTCCTGACGCACAACAACAACAAAAAAGAAACACACACGGTTTGCATTTCACGCCACTTGCTTTCTTGGACACAAATGCGAGTCTGGAAAGCGACAACATGCAACGCAGCCCGTTTAGGCAGAAAAGTCACTGCAAAATCTCAAATCTTAAGTAAGATAGAATTGCTTAAATTAGCTTATTTTTCTTTGACATGTTTTTTGTTTGTTTGTTTGTTTGTTTGTTTGTTTTTTACTTAAAATAAAATGAAATTGTCAGACAAGATCATTGTGCTTATTTTAAGATACTTGAATATCTTAATATCGTAGCAGCTCATTGGTTGATTGCCTCCCCTCAAACTTGGAGGTTGTGGGTTCAATTCCCTGACTGGGTCATACCAAAAACAATAAAAATGGGACCTGTTACCTCACTGCTTGACACTCTAGATAAGTTATCTAAGTGTAAAAAAAAATACTTATGTATTTGAAGTAAATACTTGTATTTATTACAGCTTGAAAAAAGTCAATAATACTTGTTTTTAGTAAAAAAATAAAAAATAAAATACAATTTTCAAGATCGCTGTACTGGTTGATATGGGCATAGTATTCTTATTTTTCAAAATCTTATATAGAAGCCAGCTGGGATAGGCTCCAGCACCCCCGCGACCCAGTTAAGACAATGGATGGATGGTTAGATTATTTCAAATCAGCAAAATGATCTGTCAACAGAACAAGAAAATTTGACATAAATTTACCTGAAAATTTTTGAAAAAAGAAAAGAAAACAATACTACTAAAAATAGTATTTTCAAGACTACTGTGTTTGATAGGGGCACAGTATTATTGTCTTATTTTTCAAAATCTTACAGGTAAATTTAAGTCAAATTTTCTTGTTCTGTTGTCAGATAATTTTGCTTATTTGAAGTAATAATTTTCTTATTTTACTATATTTTTTTTCTTAAATTTAAGGAAAAAAAAATAGTAGTCAGCATACTGACTTTTTTTTAAACAAATAAAAAAAAGTCAATATTACTTATCTTGAAAATAGTATTTTTAGACTAAAAACAATATTTTGAAAACTGCTGTGATTGATATGGGCATAGTTTTACTTTCTTATTTTTCAAAATCTTAAAGGTAAATTTCTTGTTCTGTTGGCAGATAATCTTACTTATTTGGAATAATAATTTTCTTATTTTACTGGATTTTTTTCAAAGAAAATTTAAGAAAATAATCTAGTAAAATAAGAAAATTATGACTTCAAATAAGAAAAATTATCTGCCAACAGAATAAGATTTTTTTTAATTAAATTTACCTGTGAGATTTTGAAAAAAAAAAAGAAATAATAATAATACTATGCCCATATTAACCACAGCATACTGACTTAAAACCCCTGGGAAGTATCTTATTTTGAAATGACTTGGTCAGAACCATCAAAAAGCCGAAAACCGGTCACAATAATGTCTAAGGGTTTAAAAAAATAAATAAATAAATAAATAAATAAAAAAGTTGTTACTTGTTTTTAGTCTAAATATTATTTTGAAGACCACTGTGGTTGATATGGGCATAGTATTATTTTCTTATTATTCAAAATCTTACAGGTAAATTTCTTGCTTGTTCTATTTTTATTTATTTTTTTATTTTATTTTTTTTTTTCTTCTTAGAGCTCAGAATTGTTAATTCGGTAGTCTTACCGATTCAACGTCTTGTCATCATTGCTCTTTTTTTTTTTTTTTTTTTTTTTTTTTTTTTTTTTTTTTTTGTATGTGTGCGTGCGTTTGCGTGCGTTTGCGTGCGTGCGTTTGCGTGCGTGCGTTTGCGTGCGTGCGTTTGCGTGCGTTTGCGTGCGTTTGCGTGCGTGCGTGTGCGTGCGTGCAAATACGTATACATTTATACTCATTCATTCACCTAAAACCTTATAAATATCCCATTACCCTTCACCTTAACCAGGTACTTCAGAATCTTGCCAGAGTCGTGAGATTTAAATGGTCAGGAGACCAGAGAAAAGGTCAGAAAAAAAAAGAAATAAAGAGAAAAGAAAGGTAAATCAAAGTGACATCCAGCACCGACCAAACACTTCCTGCCTTCCCCATGATTACAAAATCAAAGTCTTACGCCAACCCCGGAAGCCTCTAAATTCCAGCAAATTTAGCGAGATCTCAAGAGCCCAGAGGAAAAACTAAAGAGAGGAAGGAGGGAAGGATCGATAAGGCAGAGTGAGATCAATAGAAGCCAGTACATCCAATCCATCAAAGTGAAGTCCAGCACCAACAAGACCCCTCCTGCGTGGTTACAAAACCAGAGTCTTATGCCAACCCCAGAAACCTCATACTTCTAATAAATTAAGATCTCAAGTGACCAGAGGAAAAACTAAAGAGAGGAAGGAGGGAAGGATAGATAAAGCAAAGTGAGAACCACAGACACCAGCACCAACTGATTCAAGGGGCTGTGGGAGGGAGAGGGTACTTCTGTTGAGTTTCAGTAGATGCTGGTGCGACGGATCTGGCATGCATAAGGACCACCACCAAAGAAAGAAGCCGTCAACCGCGGTCCAGCAAAGCGAGCACCCCCCCCCCCCCCCCCCCGGAATCCCCAGGCCGCGGCAGCACCAAGGCCACCCCCAAGCCACCCGAGCGGACACCGACCCAGACACCCGGAACACCCCCGCCCCAGCCCCGGCCCACACCCCCGAGCCCAAGGCCGCAGAACGAGGCCCAGCTTGTTCTGTTGGCAGATGATTTTTCTTATTTGGAATAATAATTTTCTTATTTTACTAGATTTTTTTTCTTAAATTTTCTTTTACAAAAATATAGTAAAATACCAAATTTATTACTTCAAATAAGCAAAATTATCTGCCAACAGAACAAGAAAATTGTAATTAAATTTAAATATACTATGACCATATCAACCTCAGCATACTGACTTTTTGTTTGTTTGTTTTTTAACAAATAAAAGAAAAAAACAAACAAAAAAAAGTCAATATTACTTGTCTTGAAAATTGTATTTTTAGACTAAAAACACTAGTTGATATGGGCATAGTATTTTCTTATTTTTCGAAATCTTACAGGTAAATTTAAGTCAAATTTTCTTGTTCTGTAGGCAGATAATTTTGCTGATTTGAAGTAATAATTTTCTTACTTTACTAGATTTTTTAAAAGAAAATTTAAGAAAAAAATCTAGTAAAATACAAAAATTATGACGTCAAATAAGAAAAATTATCTGCCAACAGAACAAGAACATTTTTATTAAATTTACTGTAAGATATTGAGAAAAAAATAATAATATTAATTACTATGCCCATATCAACCACAGCATACTGACTTTTTTTTTTTAACAAATAAAAAAAAAAAAAAAAAAAAAAAAAAAAAAAAAGTCATTACTTGTCTTGAAATTTTTTTTTGTGACTAAAACACTATTTTCAAGAGGCGGCACGGTGGATGACTGGTTAGCACGTCGCCTCCCAGTTCTGAGGACTCCGGTTCGAGTCCAGGCTTCGGCCATTCCTGGGTGGAGTTTGCATGTTCTCCCCGTGCCCGCGTGGGTCTTCTCCGGGTACTCCGGTCTCCTCCCACATTCCAAAGACATGCATGGCAGGTTAATTGGGCGCTCTGAATTGTCCCTAGGTGTGCGTGTGAGTGTGGATGGTTGTTCGTCTCTGTGTGCCCTGCGATTGGCTGGCAACTAGTCCAGGGTGTCCCCCGCCTACTGCCCAGAGCCAGCTGAGATAGGCGCCAGCACCCCCCGCGACCCTTGTGAGGAATAAGCGGTCAAGAAAATGGATGGACTATTTTCAAGAGTGCTGTGTTTGATAATGGATTAGTATTATTTTCTTATTTTTCAAAGTCTTACAGGTCAATTGAAGTCAAATTTTCTCGCTCTGTTGGCAAATAATTTTGTTTATTTGAAATAATAATTTTCTTATTTTACTAGATTATTTTCTTCCATTTTTTTTTCTTAAAATTTGCGACCTAATTCAACCCTCACCTGGTCGCACACTGGAAATATGCATTGTTAGCGGTCCGTTCGTTTTAGAAGGCGGGGTGAAGTACCTTGTCGGCGTCCACGACGGAGTCCAGGGTGCCGGCGGCGTAGTCGTGCGCGCGGCTGACGAGGCCAACGTCTTCCGGGCCCTCCTGCAGGCTGTTGACGCTGCTGCTGCGGCTGCCCGTGCTGAGCGACGTGCTGGGGACCGACTGGTTGCTGCCCACGCTGTTGCGCTTGCAGCTTGCCGCTTCGCTGTCCTGCCGGCGGCAACCAAAAAAAAAAAAAGTCACACGGGCGCAACAACATTATTTTAGGCAACTTCAAACTCATGAAAAAGACAATTCAAAAAACAGTTTCGTTAGCAAAATAAAACGACGTTTGAAAATGTGTCACACAGAAGTTAGTGTGCTAGCTAATGAGCTAACTCATTAAAACTAAATAAACTGAAAAAAACAAAACTCAAAACGAAATCAAAACCTAACTCAAATGAAAAATTCAAATCTATAATAAGAAAAATGGAAAAAAAAGAAGAAGAAAAAAAGAAGAGAGAAGTGTGTGGTTTACTGCCTTTTTGGGGAAAAAAAACAAACTAACCAAAATGAAATTCAAAAACTATAATAAGAAAAATAATAATACTAATAACAACATATAAAAAAAAATTAAAATAAAAAAATTAAAAAATTAAAAAGGAGAAGGAGATAAGTGTGGTGTTTTGCCTCCTTTTTGAAAAAAAAACTGAAATGAAATGAAAATTCCAAAGCTATAAAAAGAATAATTTTAAAAATAAAGATTTTAAAAAATGAAAAAAAAAAAAAAGGAGGAGGTGGAGGAGAGAGGTTTGTTGTTTTGCCGCCTTTTTTTGGGAAAAAATAAACAAACTCAAATGAAAATTCCAAAACTATACTAAGAAAAATAAAATTAATTAATTAATTAATTAATTTAAAAAAAAAAGAAGAAGGAGGAGAGAAGTTTGTTGTTTTGCCGCTTTTTGGGGAAAAAAAACTAAACTCAAATGAAAATTCCAAAACTATAATAAGAATACAAAAATTAAATAAAAAAATTAAAAAAAAAAAAAAAAAGAAGAAGAAGAAGAAGAAGAAGAAGGAGAGAAGTTTGTTGTTTTGCTGCCTTTTGGAGAAAAAAAAACTAACTCAAATGAAAATTCCCAAACTATAATTAAAAAATAAATAAATAAAAATAAATTAAAAAAAAAAAAAAAAAAAAAGAAAAAAGGAGAGAAGTTTGTTGTATTGCCGCCTACTAAACTCAAATGAAAATTCCAAAACTATAATAAGAATATAAAAATAAAAAAAAAAGAGGAGGAGGGAAGTGTGGCGTTTTGCTGCCTTTTTGGGGAAAAAAACCCCGAACTGAAATGAAAATTCCCAAACGATAATAACCACATTCGGTGGT
Organism: Festucalex cinctus; assembly: GCF_051991245.1. Classification (NCBI taxonomy): domain Eukaryota; kingdom Metazoa; phylum Chordata; class Actinopteri; order Syngnathiformes; family Syngnathidae; genus Festucalex; species Festucalex cinctus. The sequence continues at coordinate 10,593,360 of NC_135415.1, read as the reverse complement.
CCGCCCGCAGGCCTGCACCCACCTCGTCGTCGTCCTGGCTCTCGCCCATGTGCTTCTCCTGGTACAGGATCTTCTTCATCTTGCGGTACTGCAGGTTGTCCAGCTCACGAACGGCGTCCTTGGTCCTCTGGATCAGGTCCAGCAGGATCCGAGGCGACCGCTCGCGGCGCACAAACTCGTGCTGGGAGAAGAGGAAAAACAAAAATGGAAAAAAGACTGACGGAGGAAACAGCTTCCTTGTTTTCCATGATGCAGCAATTTCACCAATTTGTCCAAGTGGACATTTGCCGTTACAGTAATGCAAACGTTTAAAATATTTGGGGCCAAATACGCGAAAAAGACCAAAAACAAAACAAGACAAAAAGCACCAGTGACGAACAATTTCTAGCAAGCGGCTTTTATTTTATCTTTTGTTTTGGGAAATTGCACTGCCCCTTTTAAAATCAATCCATCTCACCAATCACTGGAAGAAAAACTTTTATTCAAATCACGTTTTCAGATTCATACACAGGAACAGTTATGAAACTGAAATGAAAAAAGTGTGAATCACTTGCTATTTTTAATAAGAAGGTTTAAAAATTTAATTTAATGCAACGAAAATATATCAATCAGGTATAAATATAAATTGATCATACTGTGATTAAGTGTTTATAACTTACACTAATATTTGTAAAGTGCATGTTGTTTATTTTCCTTTTTTCTCTTCAATTGCTTCTTTTTTTCCATTTTACAAAATATAACAACAGTTCATTATTATGATATAAGTTAATGGTGATAGGACTCGATAAGTTCTTGTACTTCTTTTATTTTATTTTATTCACTTTTTATTTTATAATTTGAATTGCATGCTGCTAGCTGGCTCTCTCTCTCTAGGTAGCTAACTAGCTATCTTTTGCTAGCTAACGAGATAGCGAGCTAGAGAGCGCTAGCTAGCACTCTCTAGGTAGCTAACTAGCTCTGTCTTGCTAGGTAGCTAGCTATCTCACTAGCTCTCTCTAGCTAGCAAGCTAGTGAGCTAGCTAGTGAGATATCTATCTATCTATCTATCTATCTATCTATCTATCTATCAAACAAATATCATGCACACATTTGGGTTCATATGTTGTCAGGTTACGATAACGATTCAAGGACGCTGGAACTTCAAATGGCACAATCTTTTGGATTCCATTTGATAATTTGGTCATTTTGTAAAAGCTCCGCAAGAGATTCAAACAAATTCACGTGTGCAAATTTGGGCCTCCACCGCAAGAAGATGGGTCGATTTATTATTATTATTCGTTTGCCGTCAGTCACACGACAGGGCCCGCTCGCTCTCGTTATCTTCATGTCGGACACGGGTGTATTTTCTGTTTTTGTCTTGAATGGAATAGCAACATTTGTGACCCGGTCAACTGGCGGGAAAGACAATTTGTAAGCTCATTTTAATCCCCCGCCGCCTTTGACCTCATTTCACATCCTCAGCGGGGTGGGGGGGTTGCGCTGCATTTGAAGAAAAAGAACCGTCCGGGTGTGTGTGTGTGGGTGTGTGTGTGTGTGTGTGTGTGTGTGTGTGTATATATATATATATATATATATATATATATATATATATATATGTATGTATAATTCACTAGCTGTATTTTAATACGTTACCCAAAGCAGAGCAGAAAAAAAGGAAAACATTACTGTCGGTTGACGTGGCTGCATTAGCGCGTTAGCCGCATACAGATTTACTATTTACAATTATAATGGGAATTTTCTTTTTTTTTGGAAGTATGAAGTATATGTTTTTCACTAAAAGTGCAAATACTAAACAATTCAAGTGGATTCAGGATTCAGCAACTAAATAGTCAGCAAATTATGTCAACGTGGATTTGAGATGATTGATGCGGAAATAAGTGTCAAAAGACACAAAACAGAAGAATGTGTTGGTAGCGTTTGTGTTGATTTTGTTGTTTGCTTCAGAAAAATATAGTGGAGTTTTGTCCATATTTCAAACTTTTTGTCCGACGTGTTTCACTGACTCGTAGCAGCTCCCCTGACGAGGGTCGGTCCTGAGGAATTTTCAGTAGGCAGTAGTCCACAAAGCTCCGGAAAGGGTCAGACCTGCACAAAAATGTCAAAAATAAGTTTGATTTCAAACTATCAGCACCTTTATTATTATTTTTTGTCAAATAAACATCCATTGCTCCATAAATATTGGCACACGTGTACGTCTGGTGATTTTTGGCAGTAATATCGATGCTGAGCTTGATATGCAACATATCCAATTACATGTATTTGGACAGCACCATAATCACCACAAAAATCAGGAAAAATGTAATTTTTTATTTTTTATTAAAATTTTTAATCATAATTAATCGCATGACTTCAATAGTTAACTCACTATTAATTGAAAATTTTATATAATCTGCACAATAAAATGTACAATAAAATATTTTTCCAAATGTTCATACTCATTAACATAAAAATGAAAAAAAAAAAACTAATACAAATATGGCTGCATCTTTTAGTGACTGACACAATAATTTCATAATAATTAATACAATTGAGTTAATTAAAATGAAAAAGATGTCCTGCGCTGTAAAAAATATACAGAGTGTCATATTTATTTGTGTTGGTCATTTTTCTGCCACTAGATAGCATCATTGCATATTTGCATTTGTAAGACGTAAGTGACAGCTCGGTGCGTTTTTCATTTAAGAGCTATCTAATCTGCCCATTTTTTTTAATATTGTAAAATATAACTTGACCCCAGTCTCCACAAATATATGCATTATTATTATGACATTTATTACTGCTACATTTAGATGTGAAATTTCCCCGCGACAGACTTTTCCAAGTCATTAATTGTACATTTAAAAATAAACACAAATTTTGACACAGCTAAAATAATAATAAATATACTATTATATATATTATTTATATTTTTATACAATAATAAATATATGATATTATGATTACACCTAAAAAATACATACAAATATTTTGAAAAATAAATAAAAATAAATAACATATATACAAGTAAATATACACACTTATGTACATTTGTTAATAATAACTGGAGCAGCAGATTAAAATAATAATAATAATAACCTCATGACAAGACATGGTGGCTGCGTCGGGACTTCATATGGTCAAATATGCAACAACATGCGCTCAACACAAATTTGCCCAGCCTGCCTTTTCCCACATTTGTTTTGGGTTTTTTTGTTTGTTTTTTTTGCGCCAAATGGCGATGACCTCATTTGAAAAGGCAAACGTGATGGCAGGAGGTGTGACGGCGTCGTGTGGCCTACATTCACGATGAGCTTTGCAATCTTTTCACGGGAGGCCCCGGAGGTTCATTAGCCGTTTGCTCGCTACGTCGCTTTTGCAACACAATTTCAATCCTCGTCGGAGAGAAGGACACAGCGACAACAACAAACACCATCGCTTGCGTTATTCGTACCTAATATTCACATCATTTACATACTCGTTAATATTAATACATAAACGCTGTTTTTGCCGTCTGACCGAAAGGAAGAGCTTGGGTGACGAGATCAAAACGGATCACGAAACACGTAATCAGTATCGATAAAAAATACGATTGTCGGCTTTTGTGTTCTTCGTTTACTGATCGTTTATTTTATTTAACGATTCACTTACCTACTTCTTGTGTTGTTCATTTGCTATTCATTTCATTTACTTATCTGCACTTCAACTGAAAAAAAATGAGATTATGAAAAAAAATATAATAATAATATGAGATTTTATTTGAGAGGTTAATTCAGAGATTTTGATTTTATTTTTTAAGAATACTGATGAATGTCCAGGCTGAGAAGGGCAGGTGCTTGAGCGCCACCGGCACTAAAAAAAAAATAAAAAATAAAAAAAATAAAAAAAATTGAAAAACAAAACAAAAACAAAGACAAAATGAAACTACATTTTGAGTTAATACATTGACAACAAACTTACTATAATTACAGCGAAAATTTCCATTGTTTTCGTCTTTGTCAGTTAACGTCATACAATTCAATTTCAACCAAATAATTGGATGAAAAAGAAGACAGATCAAACTGTCTGTTGGCGTCTTACCACTCGTTGGCCTGCAGGGTGGGCGAGTCGTTCTGCGCGATGTGATATAAGGCACTCATGGCGTTCATGTTGAACAAGGGCGGCTTGCGCTCGGCTGGTAACGCAGCAAAGACAAAAAAAAAAAAAAAAAAGTCAAACTGACGGACGACCACGACGACAAGAAGGGGGCCGCTGGCTACCTAATTCGATACAGGTTATCCCCAGCGACCAGACGTCCACTTTTCCTTCGTACTGGCCCTCGTCCATGGCCAGGATCACTTCGGGGGCCATCCTGAACACAAAATAAGCACTCACTTGCCATACTCAATTACTTCAAAGTTTCCATCCTCCTGCAAATCCAATTGACACATTTCCAAATTGTTATTAACTAGTCACATCCAGACACGGCAAAAAAAAAAAAAAACGCTCCTACTTTTTTGTGTTTCTTTTCTGTTTCTATTCAGGAAAAATGCGGCAGCATTGCATCGATCAATCCATCGATCCATAAATCGATAGATCGATAGATAGGTAGCTAAAATAGCGATAGATAGATAGATAGATAGATAGATAGATAGATAGATAGATAGATAGATAGATAGATAGATAGATAGATAGATAGATAGATGGATGGCTAGCTAGCTAGCTACAGTAGCGATAGACAGATGGCTAGCTAGCTAGCTAGCTACAGTAGCGATAGATATATAGCTGGCTAGCTAGCTAGCTACAGTAGCGATAGCTAGATAGATGGCTGGCTAGCTAGCTAGCTACAGTAGCGATAGACAGACGGCTAGCTAGCTAGCTAGCTACAGTCGCGATAAATAGATGGCTAGCTGGCAAGCTAGCTAGCTAGCTAGCTACAGTAGCGATAGATAGATGCTAGCTAGCTAGTTGTAGCTAGCTAGCTACAGTAGCGATAGATAGATGCTAGCTAGCTAAAGTAGCGATAGATAGATGCTAGCTATCTAGCTAGCTAAAGTAGCGATAGATAGATGCTAGCTAGCTACAGTAGTGATAGATAGATGTTAGCTAGCTAGCTAGCTACAGTAGTGATAGATAGATAGATGCTAGCTAGCTACAGTAGCAATAGATAGATGCTAGCTAGCTAAAGTAGCGATAGATGCTAGCTATCTAGCTAGCTACAGTAGCGATAGATAGATGGCTAGCTATCTGGTTAGCTACAGTAGCGATAGATAGATGCTAGCTAGCTACAGTAGTGATAGATAGATGTTAGCTAGCTAGCTAGCTAGCTAGCTAGCTACAGTAGTGATAGATGCTAGCTAGCTAAAGTAGCGATGGATAGATGGCTAGCTAGCTAGCTACAGTAGCGATAGGTGGATGGCTAGCTAGCTACAGTAGCAATAGATAGATAGATGATAGCTAGCGACAGTAGGGATGGATAGATAGATAGACAGACAGACAGACAGACAGACAGACAGATTGAATCTCTTGCGGAGCTTTTACAAAATGACCAAATTATCAAATGGAATCCAAAAGATTGTGCCATTTGAAGTTCCAGCGTCCTTGAATCATTATTGTAACCTGACAACATATGAATCCAAATGTGTGCATGATATTTGGTTGATAGATAGATAGATAGATAGATAGATAGATAGATAGATAGATAGATAGATAGATAGATAGATAGATAGATAGATAGATAGATAGATAGATAGATAGATAGATATAGATAGATAGATAGATAAGATAGAGTTGTACAATGTGCATACAATATAAATGTTGTGTTTTGCCATTAACAGGTAAATATTTCTTGTCAAATAAAGACTGCCATTGTTTTTGATTTAATGAAAAAATATTTGTTAAGTCAACAACAAAGGGTGCCTATAGAAAATCACCAAATCCTGTGAAAAACTTGACTGACCTTTTGTCACTTTGTAAACTGGAAATTAAAGTGCCATCATGAATTAAAGTTCAAATAATCTTGATTTCATTTATTATAATTTCCAGGGTGCAAGCTGACAAAAGTGGAGTTTGATGATGATTTAATACAGGGCACTGTCTTTTATTTAAGTTCTGATCAAATAAACATTGAATATATTTATCAAGTCATTTTTATCATTTTTTTATCATTTAAGAAGGATTGTCTTAGTTTTAGTTTTAACTTAAAAAAGGTCAAAGTATTGCGAAAAGCTGTCTGTCTTATCTTGATGTGGCGTAACTCGAAATCTTATTGACCCTCTGATAAGTGATCGGATTTGTTCCTTCTTGAAGGAACACGACATCTCAAACAAAAGGAGTGCCACATGGTTCTGTTTTAAGACGCTTGTTGTTTTCCTGTTGAAAGCCATCGGAACGCGGATGACGTCAAGCTAACTTGCTCCTCAGTTGATCCACGTCGACGGAACCTAAAAGTCCAAGACTTGGAACTCAAACGACTCCAAACTCCAAACTCACTAAAGCTTGTTTGAAAACCAAAACCCGGTCTCAGAAGGGCAATGTAAAACCCCCAAGGAAAACTTGGAACCCAAATTTGAAAGTCTCACCAGTAGGGCGTCCCCACGAAGGAGTTTGCGGGCGAGGCGATGGAGGCGGAGCCAAAGTCGGCCAGCTTGACCTGGCCCGGTTCCGTTAGCAGGATGTTCCCCGCCTTCACGTCTCTGAAGATGACACAAAAACGTTCGACAAATGTTCAAACATTTTACAGTTTACAGCAAAAAGTTCATTACTGCCAAAAATTATGATCCAAATAACTAACATGAACATTGAAAACACATTTATCAACAAATAATAAAATAAAATAAAATAAAATATAAATGCTCAAAATAAAAATGCTAAAAACAAAAACTCCTGTTAATTGAAAGTACATCTTATGTTTATAAAAGTGACTAATAATAGCAAAAAAATGTCCGAAATGTCAGAACTGAGATTTGGAGGTTGATTTAAAACTGATTTTGTGATTCCTGCACATCCATACAGAAGAAAAGTCAAAAAGTCAATTGAGAAATGTTGCTGTTTACTTTATGACATAATACTTAGTGGCTACTTTATTTTTATTTTGATAAATACATCCAAAAAACTCAAACTAATACTAATAAAAACTAAACTCAAACATTTTAAAAAAAAAATTAAAAAACTAATAAACTTGTTCTAAAAACTATTTTTTTAATTTCTGTTGTATTTTCTAATTAAAAGTAACTGAATTTTTTCAAAAAGAAAAAGTCTCAATTTTGTTAATTTCAAAGGCCAATGTGCAGTAAACATTAAAAGATGGCTGCAGCAAATTTCACACGATGCTGATGATTGATTTCCATTTGGAGTCCCTCAAGAATTCAATTGAAACGACAAACAAGCAAAGAAAATGAAATCAAAAGCATCTTTGATGAAAAATGCAAAACTATTCGAACTGTGATGGCTGCACCAGGCGGATGCTTTTTAGCATCCAAATGATCTTCTTTTGATTCACAAAATGAAGTCACAAAATTTGGAGTTACCTGCTTTTGATTGCACAAGATTTCTTTTCATTTTTAGCGTATTTAACTCATTTGCTCAAATATGTATAAATGTGTTTTATTTTAACTGTATTAAATGTGTTTTTGTTTCTGTTTTGTTTTTTATGCTGGAGCATACAGAAGGCTTTGATGCAGCCACTCAACTTCAGAGAACGGGTGAATGGTAGGAATGACAAAACGGCCAGCAGGTGGCAGCAGAGTATAAGAGATCAACCAGGGCCATGTTGAAAACAAACGATTAACAATGAAAAATTAGCTATATTCTAATGCTAATTGCTGCAAAACGGAAAACGATAGAAATATACTTTTTTTTCTCCTGATAAAAGAAGAGACTCCAATTTTTCTTTTGGTGGGTTCCGTGTTTTGATAGCAATAGAACACAATATTCTGTGGGCCTTACAAAATCAAGTAAAAGAGCGAAGGGGGTTGCTTCAGTCAAAATGGCTGCCAATCAATGAGTTAACAACAGTGTACAGTCATTTTTTTTTTTCCATGCTAAACTGCACTCGTTTGCTGTCCAACGGAATCCCCCAATCTCCAAATATCACCAGATTTTTTTTTTCTTCCTTGTATCATTTCCAAATGCTGCCCTGAATCACCCGTCTTGTTCAATGTTTTGTTGCAGCGGTGACGTTCAACAGTCCAAAGGTTGCTCGGCCGTGTGATAAAAGAGATGCTGAGATATGGAGAGCAAAGGTTGCCGCAAATACAGATTGATACTCACTCACCTGTGAATCATGCTGTGGGAATGCAAGTAAGCCAATCCAAGCAAGGCACCGTGGGTAATGGCGGCGATTTCCACCTCTTGCAGTGGTTTCTTGTGAACTTAACAAAAAACAAAACAAAAAAAAGCAAAAAAAAAACAATTTCAACCTTTGTCAATACAATGTTCCCTCATTTAAAAACAAAAACAAAAATGGTGTTTTTGTTCTGTTTTTTTTTTTTTTTTTTTGGGCTTGTCCCAGTCTTGACCTCCAAAAGTCTGGATCTTGTCTGTGTCTCGATAGTCTCGTGTTGGTCCACGTTGGTGTGGACTTGACTGTAAGAGGGTAAATGTTTGAAATATCCGCGCACTGGTCAGGTTTGCAAATGTAACGACTGAAAGACAGTAAATGTTTGAAATACAGTGTTCTGTAGTGTTCTGAAAATACAATAAAATACTGGTCTTTTTGTTCTGTTTTTTTTTTTTTTTTTTTTTGGTCTCCAAAAGTCTTGGCCTTGTATGTGTCTCGATAGTCTCAATAATGTGTCGGTCCAGGTTGGTGTGGTTTTGATTGTAAGACTATAAATGTTTGAAATACAGTGTGTTCCCTCGTTTATTGCCGGTGTTACGTTCCAAAAACTACCTGCCGATAATGAAAATAAGTGTTAATTAAAAAAAAAAAAAAAAATCCCATTAATTATAGATATTTTTTCATTTATTATATGTGTTTTTTCGTTTTGGTATGATTTTTAGTTTATTATGAATGCTTTTTCATTCATCATACATGTTTTTTTCATTTATGATCATGTTCTTCCCATTAAAAGTATGTTGTTTTTTTAATTGACTTATTATACAGCACATTGCTGTATAAGCCGGAATCCAATGTCGTGGGGCGACGGGACAGACACCGTTGGAAAGGTATCGTCGAGACCAATCCGCGGATGCCCGTATGTCCGCGGTCGAACGTAGGGTTTGAGAGATACGGCTGCCCAAAGACTAAAAAAAATAAACAAACCAAAAAAACACTAGAAAAAAAAAGCATGCTTTAAAAAAACGCGAAACAGCGAGGCCGCGAAAGATGAACCCACGATAAACAAGGAAACACTGTACATTGATCGATCAATCTATACAAAGACCAAACGGCGTCCTCACCCTCGAGTAAATCAGACGCGGAGCCCAGGCAGTACTCCATCACCAGCTTTTGAAATGCACAAGAAAGAAAAAAAAATTTTCATACATTTGACAGACAGGTGGAGCCGTCCAGACATCGGAGCAAATTGAAATATTCACCCAGGCGGTGTTGTCCTTCAGGTAGCAGCCTTTGTATTCGATGGTGTTGGGATGCCGCAGCTGGCCCAAAAATTTCACCTCTTTGATGATGTCCTGCCACTTCTGCACCAAAAAAAAACAAAAAAAAAACAGTGCATTGCAATGGTGCCACTAGGGGGCGCTCAACAAGTTTCGTGGCCAATTGTCAAACTTTTGCCGTCATGTAAGGACCAAAATTTAGGATTGTTCATAATCTGTGCATCATTCATTCAGTCGTTTTTCCAAAACCAAACGGAAGTACAAAAACAAATATATATATAGATATTAATTAATTAATATTCGTTCTGTAAACGGAAATGAAGAAAACGGAGAACGACTCATTTTCTGATTTTGTGCAAAAATGAAAAATGGGAAATACGGACAACGGGCAATTTGGGACGTTTCATCCAGTTTTTATATTTGCACTTGACGCAAGTTGCGTGACCCGA
>NC_135415.1:10570898-10578398 GCF_051991245.1 Festucalex cinctus | reverse complement strand
TTTTAGTCTTTAGTAATTAATTGAATGCATGAGGCTTTGGGGATGATTTGAAGTCGATTTATTTTGATATGAACCGCCGGAATAAGGACGTTTCAAAGTGTGTCACACAGAAGTGACGTCATTTTGCAGCAGCCAATAGAAAAGCACCAAAAGATGACGTTGCTCCCATGCTCTTTTTTTTTTTTTTTTTTTTTTTAATATTGTGTTCAAGTGATAAAGGACTGTCTCAGAAAATATTTCTGTAATGCAATTAAAAAAACAAAAATGTCATACATTCTGGATTCATTACAAATCAACTGAAATATTGCAAGCCTTTTATTATTTTAATATTGCTTGATTATGGCTTACAGCTTAAAAACTCAAGTATCCTATCTCAAAATATTAGAATATCATGAAAAAGTATACTAGTAGGCTATTCAACTAATCACTTGAATCGAAACACCTGGAAGTGTTTCCAAGTTAATCCAGAATGTATGACATTTTTGTTTTTTAATTGCATTACAGAAAATAAAGGACTTTTTCACAATATTCAAATTTTCTGAGACATTTTTTTAAAGCTAAAACTAATACTGAAACTAACTAACACTAAGCATTTATTAAATCACTAAAACTAATCAAAACTAACAAAACCACCCTGAAAACTAATTACAACTAAATAAATAAAATAAACCACCCTGAAAACTAAATAAAAAAAAAAAAAACTCAAAACAAAATAAAAACTAACTAAAATGAAAAATTTTAAAATTATAATCACCCTGGTTACCATACAAGTGTAAAAAAAAGTACCCTAAATGGTAAAAGTAAAAAAAAAAAACAAAAAAAAAAAAAACTAACGTTTTTTAATTTTTTTAAATTTTTTTCCAGTGTGTTTACCTGTGTGTGAATGTAGTGGCGGCGGGATTGACTAGGCTTTTGCGTCAGCAGCTTTTTTCACGTTTCGCCCTCACTTGAAAGCTGAAGCACATTTGACACAGATGCTCCTCTTCCCCGACGACATCTTTGTTCCCCCTGAATGAAACGAGAAGGAATGAAAAGTTAGAAGATGACAGTTGAGTTAGTAAGACGACCAACCGGCAAATATGTGTAACTCAACAGCAGAGAAGTGAAAAGTGGAGCCCCCTTTAATACGGCCTGGGTGTTTTGTTTTGTTTTTTTTCTGCCGTTTGATCCGAGCGTGGGCACACATTGAATAATGAAAGAAGCACAACGGACAGAGCGAGATAAAAATAATATCTATAAACGCACACGTGGCACGGATGTATAAAAATACAGACTAGCGCGTCCGCTGAATCATTTACAACACAAACTTCGCTTCCTCGGCTCCTCACGTCTTCTCGCCAGCAAACCGACAACCAATTCCTCAAATCATGCCTTGAAAACACAAGCAAACCCCTGCCAGGCTAGCCGCTAGTCAGTGATGGCAGTTTGCTGGTTGATCCATTATTTACCTAGCTATCCAGTTATCGATTACGTTAGCCCATCAGACCAAATGGTCAGGCTATCCATCCACTAGCTAGCCAGTTATTTTATTTAGTCAGTTAGTCAAGCAGTCAGTCCATTTGCTAGTTAGTTAGTTAGTTAGTTAGTTAGTTAGTTAGTTAGTTAGTTAGTTAGTTAGTTGGCAAGCTAGCCAGTCTCTGTCCATCCACTAAGCTAGCCAATTATTTTATTCAGTCAGTTAGTTAACCAGTTAGTCAACTCGCTAGTCAGCTAGTTAGTTAGCAAGCTTGCCAGTCTCTGTCCATCCACTAAGCTAGCCAATTGTTTTATTTAGTCATTTCGTCAACCAGTCGGTTCATCCGCTAGTCAGCTAGTTAGTTAGCAAGCTATCTAGTTATTGATTTGTTTAGCCCATCAGACTAAACGGTCAGGCTGTCCATCCACTAGCTAGCCAGTTATTTTATTTAGTCAGTTAGTCAAGCAGTCAGTCCATTTGCTAGTTAGTTAGTTAGTAAGTTCGTTAGATAGATAGCTATCAAGCTCGCCAGTCTCTGTCCATCCACTAAGCCAAATATTTTATTTAGTTAGTTCGTCGGTTCATTCGCTATTCAGCTATAGTTAGTTAGCAAGCTATCTAGTTATCGATTTTAGCCCGTCAGACTAAACGGTCAGGCTGTCCATCCACTAGCTAGCCAGTTCTTTTATTTAGCCAGTTAGTCAACAAGTCATTCCATTCGCTAGTCAGCGAGTTAGTTAATTAGCAAGCTAGCCAGTATCTCTCCATCCACTAAGCTAGCGAGTTATTTTATTTAGTCGGTTAGTCAACCAGTCGGTTCACTACTCAGCTAGTTAGTTAGCAAGCTAGCCAGTCTCTGTCCATCTACTAAGCTATCCAGTGATTTTATTTCGTCAGTTAGTCAACCAGTCGGTCCGTTCACTAGTCATCTAGTTAGTTAGCAAGCTAACCAGTCTGTCTTCATTTGTCCATCTACTAAGCTAGCTAATGACATTATTGAGTGAGTTTTTATTGAGTGAGATGCTAGTTTGTTAGCCAGATAGCCATTAGTTGGTTTGTCCATCAGCTAGTTCATGACATAGTTAGTCCATCTGTCTCCTCTGTCCACTAGCTGTACAATTACTTTGTGATATGGCTAGTTAGCCCGACAGCTGGCCAGTGCATCTGCTTTCTAGTTAGTTAATTCATTTAATTTGTTCATGAGCCAGTCCATCCGTCCGTATGCTAGTTTATCAGTTATTTAATTTATTCCATCCATCTACTCGAGCTGCAGCTCGAGTTCTGACCAAAACAAAGAGATCAGAACATATTACTCCAGTACTTAAGGATTTACACTGGCTCCCAGTCAGCTGTAGAATCGATTTTAAAGTTCTGCTACTCGTCTATAAATCACTAAATGGTTTGGGTCCTGAATATATCCAAGAAATGCTGATTGAGTACAAACCCAGCAGGGCTCTGAGATCGACAGACTTGGGCAAACTAGTGGAACCCAGAGTTCGCAGCAAACATGGTGAAGCTGCATTTAGCTATTATGCTGCACACAGATGGAATAGGCTGCCAACAGAAGTGAAGTCAGCCCCGAGTGTAAATGCTTTTAAATCCAGGTTAAAAACTTTGCTTTTTTTCTTATACCTATTATTAGGGACTTTTAAACAGCTTTAATTAAGTGTTTTATTCTTATTATTATTATTATTATTATTATTATTATTATTATTATTATTTTAAACTTCTTTATGTTAAATTTGATTGATTTTGATTAAATGTTTTAAAGTTTGTTGGATGATGTTTTAAGATTGTTAGTTTGTAACCTATTTTCATTTATTTTTCTTCCTCTGAATGTTAACTACTGTTTCTTGATGCTTATGTGTTGTCTTTCCTTGTGTAAAGCACATTGAGTTGCCTTGTGTATGAAATGTGCTATACAAATAAACTTGCCTTGCCTTGCCTTGCCTTACTAGCTCAACAGCCAGTCAAGAGTAGTTAGTTCATTTGTGATTTGTTGGTTCATTGGCCACTACTCTGTTAATGCATTTGCTCGTCTGTTTGACGGTCGATCAGTCCGTCTACTAGTTGGTTAGTTTGTTCTTCAATTTGGGATTTTGGTGGGCTTTGTTTTTTAACTAAATAGTCAGTTCCATAGTTAAACAGTCTGTCAATCTGTCTATTAGTTTAGTCCACTGGACATTCGTTAATGTTCATTTGTGTATTATTTTTCTACTTCCATTTATTTGATCTTCCATTAGCTAGCAAGTTGGTCTATTAGTTAGTTCCTTCATGTAATAGCTTGCAGCTAGCTATGTTGCATGGATATGCTAACATTTGTTCACATTATTCCAACGGCCCAGCCAACACTGGCGTAAATCCACCCAACACTATACACATGCTCAACGCCATCTTGGGACAGCTAAAATGACGAGCACGGCAGTTGCCAGTGGGTACAAGCACGCTAATTAGCGCTAACCCCGCCAAGCAGACTGGACTAGTAAAGATTTAACATTGGGGATTATCTTTTGGAACAGCTGCTGACAGCGCGATAAGAAAAATGAGGTCAACTGTTAACTGAGGAGGCGACACGCCAGATTCAGGAAAGAAAAAAAAAAAAAAAGAGACAAACTCAACACTGATTTTACTTACTGTATACCTGGTTAAAGCACCAAAACAAAAACAAAAATGCAGGGTTTTTTTTAAGGCAGTCTCATTATTCATTGTGAATTTTAGCTCCGTTAGTTTGTCTCGTGCCAAAAATCAAATAGAAATGGAAAAACATTTTTCTTGTGACAACTAGCGGTTTGGACCTCTTCAAAATGCATCGTGGTGGGACTGACGGCACTTTACAGGCCGAGGTGACCTCCATATTCCAATAACAGGCCTACAAAATGGCCGCCTGACAATATGGGTCATGACACGGTGGACACCGGGGAGCGATCCCAACACGGAGTCGGCGTGAAAGCATTTCGGCGTGCGAGTGTGGACAAACGCTAGTCCCACCGGACTTTGGACTTGGGACTCTGGCTTCTCTTCGGCTGCCTCAATCGTCACTCACTCTCACGTCACAACGCGTGGAGCGACTCGTCCAGGACTCACAAAATGGAGAAATGCGCATCCGCCAAAACAAAAACTGAACCGCCTCTGGGAATGGAAAACATTTTTTTATTTTTTTATTTTGCATACCGACTGTTTGGGAAATACGCACGCGTGCAGCGTCACGATGCCGTTCAATAATTCACGGAAGCCTGGCGGTCTATTTTGAGTGCGGAGAAAGTGGGAGGAGACCAGCACACAATTCACAAATTCTACATTTGGCGATTCAAACTTTGAGTTGACGGCGTGTTTTGTCGGAACACCTGGTGGGCTGCACACGCGTACATGACACACACTGAATGGAAAGTAACGAGGAAACGAGGAGAGAATGGGAAAGGGAGGACAAGAAGATGGGGACAAAGGAATAAAGATGAAAGGAAGGATGGAAGGATACCATTTGCTACAAAAGGGAAGGAAGGAAGGAAGGAAGGAAGGAAGGAAGGAAGGAAGGAAGGAAGGAAGGATACCAATTGCTTCAAAAGGAAGGAAGGAAGGAAGGAAGGAAGGAAGGAAGGAAGGAAGGAAGGAAGGAAGGGATACCAATTGCCTCAAAAGGAAGGAAGGAAGGAAGGAAGGAAGGAAGGAAGGAAGGAAGGAAGATTACAAATTGCTTCAAAAGGAAGGAAGGATACCAATTGCTTCAAAAAGAAGGAAGGAAAGAAGGAAGGAAGGAAACCAATTGCTTCAAAAGGAAGGAAGGAAGCAAATGTGTGGGAGAAGTAAGGAACGATACCAATTGCTTCAAAAGGAAGGAAGGAAGCAATGAAGGAAGGAAGTAATGGAAAGAAGGATACCAATTGCTTCAAAAGGAAGGAAGGAAGGATACCAATTGCTTCAAAGGGAAGAAAGAAAGAAAGAAAGAAAGAAAGAAAGAAAGAAAGAAAGAAAGAAAGAAAGAAAGAAAGAAAGAAAGAAAGAAAGAAAGAAAGAAAGAAAGAAAGAAAGAAAGAAAGAAAGGAAGGAAGGAAGGAAGGAAGGAAGGAAAACCAATTGCTTCAAAAGGTAGGATGGAAGGAAGGAAGGAAGGAAGGAATGGAAAGGATACCAATTGCTTCAAAGGGAAGGAAGGAAGGATACCAATTGCTTCAAAGGGAAGGAAGGAAGGAAGGAAGGAAGGAAGGAAGGAAGGAAGGAAGGAAGGAAAGAAGGAAGGAAGGAAGGAAGGATACCAATTGCTTCAAAGAAGGAAGGAAGGAAAGAAGGAAGGAAGGAAGGAAGGATACCAATTGCTTCAAAAAGAAGGAAGGAAGGAAGGCAGGATACCAATTGCTTCAAAAGGAAGGAAGGAAGGAAGGAAGGAAGGAAGGAAGGAAGGAAGGATACAAATTGCTTCAAAAGGAAGGAAGGAAGGATACCAATTGCTTCAAAAAGAAGGAAGGAAAGAAGGAAGGAAGGATACCAATTGCTTCAAAAGGAAGGAAGGAAGGAACGAAGGAAAGAAGGAAGGAAGGAAGGTAGGAAAACCAATTGCTTCAAAATGTAGGAAGGAAGGAAGGAAGGAAGGAAGGAAGGAAGGAAGGAAATGTGTGGAAGAAGTAAGGAATGATACCAATTGCTTCAAAAGGAAGGAAGGAAAGAAGGAAAAAGGGTAGACAGTGTAAAAAGAAGGAAGGAAACGAGGGTATGAAAGTAGAAAGAAGACGGTAGGAAGGAAATAAAGTTGGACTGATGGAAGGAAGCATGCAAGGAAGGAAGGAAGGAAGCAAATTTTGTAAATGCAGCACGCGTGTTGGAAAAAAAAATACATCACACACAATGAGCGCAGAGTAAACGTGCAGGAACGAAGACGAGTCATGGTTCCTCCTCCAGGTGCAACATTCAAAACAAGCGGCACGGCACGCTCACCCACCGCAGGCTTGACCTTAACCTACTTAGGCCTAAGTTAGCTCAGCTAGCTTGCCTGGTTTATTTTTTACTTTTTTGGTTGAGTTTGTCCATTCATTAGTTGCTCAGACACTTGGTCAGTCCACCAGTTGTTTCCTTCGCTTTCTTTAAGGTGATTTTCAGATTTTTTGCAGTCAGTCTGACAGTCCAATCCCTCCGTCTGTCCGTCCACTATAGGCAGTCAGTTTATTTTTGTTCTTTTTAGTCCCTCTTCTTCTTCTTTTTTTTTTTTTTTTTTTTTTTTTTTTTTGTTAGGCTAAACACTCGTTTTTTTAGTTTGGTTGATTTTTTTTGTATCAGTCAGCCCATTTGCTACTCAGTTATTTACTTCGTTTTAATTTTTTTTTATTAGTGAGTCAATTAATTAATTGGGGGGGGGGGGCAATTAGCTAGTGAGATGGTTATTTAGTCATTTCACATCATTTGCTCATTAGTTAGTCAATTACTTGTAAAGTTGATTAGTGTATTCACCAGTTCGTCAGTCGACTAATTAGTCGGCTTACTTAGTTCCTTACTTAGTTGTTGACTCTATCCACTATTAAGTTAGTTAGTTAGTTAGTTAGTTAGTTAGTTAGTTAGTTAGTTAGTTAGTTGGTCAGTCCATCTGCTAGTGAATAGTAGTTATGAGGGTTTGTTTGCTTTAGTCAGGCCACCCAGTTGTTAGTCATTTTTTAGTTCATTTGTTGTTGTTGTTGTTGTTGTTGTTGTTTTTTTGTCAGTCAGTCCATCTGCTACTTGGTTACTTCGTTTTTTCTTTTAGTCAGTCAGTTACTCGGTTCATTTTGGGGGGTGTTAGACAGTCAGTCTGCCAATAGGCGAGTGAGTAGATTAGTTAGTTAGTTAGTTAGTTAGTTAGTTAGTCCATCTGCTACTTGGTTACTTCAGTTTTTTTTTAGTTAGTCAGTTACGCAGTTTTTTTGGGGGGGCGGGCGGGGGGGGGGGTTAAATAAGCGAGTTAGTAGGTTATTCAGTTCTTTGAGTTAGTTAGTTAGTTAGTTAGTTAGTTAGTTAGTTAGTTAGTTAGTTCTTTTTTGGGGGGGCGGGCGGGGGTGGTGGTTAAATAAGCGAGTTAGTAGGTT